>NC_143042.1:11792500-11902500 GCF_057628025.1 Oncorhynchus mykiss | reverse complement strand
GAAGCCCTGTCCCACAACACACAGAAGATACATTCCCACATACCATTTCAGCGCAGACACTAATTAAGTATTCGCCATAGTTCCTCAGAGACAATGTATTCAGCGCCAGTGCCTGTGCCTGTGCCTGTGTGTGTGTGTGTGTGTGTGTGTGTGTGTGTGTGTGTCAGTGTGGCGTGCACCAGTGCGTGTGTGCCTGCCTGCGTGTGTTTACACAGCAATAAAGCAGCTGATTCATCAGTGGAAGTAGAATGCTCCTCCTCCACCAGTCAGAGTTAAAAGGATCTGCCATGCCTGTGAGACGTAACTGTACCAGCTGTCCAATGACAAGAGGACACTTCTACAGCTGCTCACTAAACACCTCCATACATTACAGAAAAACACAGACACATTACAGTCCCACACATCTTGTGTTATGGTGTAATGCTACCAGTCAACAACAAAGAATGCTTTCAGTCTCCCCTGAAACATATCGTATAAGCACAGCAGTGGAGGCTGCTGAGGGGAGGACGGCTCATAATAATGGCTGAAATGGAGCAAATGGAATGGCATCAAACCCCTGGAAACCATGGAAACCATGTGTTTGATACCATTCCACTGATTCGGCTCCAGTCATTAGAACGAGTCTGCTCCCCAATTAAGGTGTCACCAACCTCCTGTGAAGCACAGTGTCAGCTATTCAGTTAGGTATACTGTGTGTGTGTGTGTGTGTGTGTGTGTGTGTGTGTGTGTGTGTGTGTGTGTGTGTGTGTGTGTGTGTAGCATACATCCTCATATCTCAATGAGCCAGAGTATTGCTGTTGTAATGTGTTAAAGAACGGTCATCACTGGGAGCTGCCTGCGCTGCCAGTACTTCATTTCACAACCACTCCAAACGGATGCCTCTACAAATGAACATGGCAAACGGGTGGAGGAAACCTTGAAATCTGCCTAGTTGTGCCAAGTCACCCACAGTGAAAGCGAGAGAGAAAGAGATACAGGAGAGAGCGAGATAAAGGCGAGAGAGAGAGAGTGAGGAGACAGGGGTGTCTCGAGGCAAACTCTACTCATACTAAGGTATTGCTCAGTGCTCACGTCTCTCATACTGTAGCTGAGCAGGTCATACTGTAGTCTAGCAGGTCATATTGTAGCTTAGCAGGCCATACTGTAATCTAGCAGGTCATACTGTAGCCTAGCAGATCATACTGTAGCCGAGCAGGTCATACTGTAACCTAGCAAGTCATACTGTAGTCCTAGCAGGTGGCCTAGCAGGTCATACTGTGGCCTAGCAGGTCATACTGCAGAACAGCAAGTCATACTGTAGCTTACCAAGTCATACTGTAACTTAGCAGGCATGTCATACTGTAGTCTAGCAGGTCATACTGTAGCCTAGCAGGTCATACTGCAGACCAGCAAGTCATACTGTAATTTAGCAGGCAGGTCCTACTATAGTCTAGCAGGTCATACTGTAGTCCAGCATGTCATACTGTAGTCTAGCAGGTCATACTGTAGTCTAGCAGGTCATACTGTAACTTAGCAGGTCATACTGTAGTCTAGCAGGTCATACTGTAGTCTAGCAGGTCATACTGTAACTTAGCAGGTCATACTGTAACTTAGCAGGTCATACTGTAGTCTAGCAGGTCATACTGTAGTCTAGCAGGTCATACTGTAACTTAGCAGGTCATACTGTAGTCTAGCAGTTCATACTGTAGTCTAGCAGATCATACTGTAGTCTAGCAGGTCATACTGTAACTTAGCAGGTCATACTGTAGTCTAGCAGGTCATACTGTAACTTAGCAGGTCATACTGTAGTCTAGCAGGTCATACTGTAGTCTAGCAGGTCATACTGTAACTTAGCAGGTCATACTGTAGTCTAGCAGGTCATACTGTAGTCCAGCAGGTCATACTGTAGTCCAGCAGGTCATACTGTAGCCTAGCAGGTCATCCTGTAGCTTAGCAGGTCATACTGTAGTCTAGCAGGTCATACTGTAGTCTAGCAGGTCATACTGTAGTTTAGCAGGTCATACTGTAGTCTAGCAGATCATACTGTAGTCTAGCAGGTCATACTGTAGTTTAGCAGGTCATACTGTAGTCTAGCAGGTCATACTGTAGTCTAGCAGGTCATACTGTAGTCTAGCAGATCATACTGTAGTCTAGCAGGTAATTTCCCTTCAGGTTTTTTCTTGCTGCCTGTTCTACTGCTGCCTCTGTGAAGTCCAGTGGGCCAGATGGAAAGGTTAGCCCTTTATCGATCACATCACAGGAAAAATGAACAAAAAATAAGAGAAAAGAGAGAGATGGAGAGAGAGGTAGAGAGAGAGAGAGAGAGGGTGATTGATGAAAACAGGGAGATAGACAGAGTGAGAGAGAGAGCTAGGCAGAGATGTAGATAACAGAGAGAAAGATCAGATCTCCCCCAGAGAGAGGGAGTGCTAATACAGTAACGGTGGTCCGAACTCTGTGGAGGTCTGAACTCTGTGGAGGTCTGAACTCTGTGGAGGTCTGAACTCTGTGGAGGTCTGAACTCTGTGGAGGTCTGAACTCTGTGGAGGTCGAGTGTATAATGTCATTATGAAGCGTGTGGTGTGTGCCATTGGCAAGCAGGCTGCCTCTCCCAGTGACAGACAGAAAACAGACCCCCCCCCCACGCGCGCATCCATACTTACACACAGTCTCTCTTCAGCTGACCCTCCCTGCATTCACAGCTACACTGGCTCAGCAACACAGCAGTACCAAGCCAGACAAAAGGTTACAGAGCTGCACAGTTCAGACTGACAACAGCTCAATTTCTAGAACATTCAGAGCTTATTTTGTTTCCTAGTTAGACCTCAGAGATGTCTCACTCTACTATTAACTAGGGTGACAGTCTCTCTCTTTCACTCTACCTCTCTCTCTCTCGACACTGATGGAATATAGGAAACACTTCTATGACTAAATCCAATCTGCTGAGTACAGCGATATCTGATTGAATTCCAACACCTACTTCAGCTCCAACAGAGAGAAACTGGGGCACACACACACACACACAAACATTGGAAAGTGAGTCTACTTGCCACAGTTTCCTGGGTTTGCAAACAACCCTATTAATACCATAGCACTTCCATCCAGCTGGTTTCTCTATTCGTTTACATTATTCATGCATACCTTTATCACATCTTACAATTCCAATCCATGACAATTTATTCACACTTCTAATAAAAAGGTCAGGGGGAAATGACTCTCCTCCAGCAGTACCGCCAGCTTCCACTAGAGTCCCACAGTGCCTTTCCACTGACAGAGGGAAAGTATGTCATAACTTAATCAATGCAAAACCGCAAACTTTCGTCCCTGTCTCTGTGCAACTTGTCCTTATTAACTGGGAGAGTTATTAATCCCTGTTCATAAAGCAGGCTGGCAGTCCTTCACTATTCTCCCCAGAGAGAGCGCTCCCCGACAAGCCCCCAGAAACCAAGCCACCACCCCGGAGATTTTAATTGCTTTAAGCCAATAAGAAAACAAAGACAAGGAAGGGGATGGCTTATGAGCTTAGCTAACATATAACGCATCAACACCGCCAAAACCAACGCTCCGGTCCACACTGTTTTCCTGGTGGATAATCCCAAAGACAATCTCCATTGGTTTTCCCTGACTGAGGAGATGGGGAGCAAAGTCTAGGTGAGACACAGTGAAGGCGAGGTGACTGAGCAGTATTGAAGCACAGAGAGAGAAGTCCCCAGCCGACCAGCTTGCCATTCCTCAACAGTAATCACGATTCCCAGCGAGAGCAAAGTCAATATCGGAAAATAATATAGAAATAAATCAATAAAGAAAAAATGAGTGCAGGCGATATATAAAGTGCGGGGCCCTCCCTTGTCATTTCCCACAGCTCATCCCAGCTGGGTATTTCATGAGTTTATGGCACATAACTCCTCCGCTGTGGGCCGGTCTGATGAATCGGCTACAACCCAGGGACTAGAAGGCAGAATGGTTTATCTATCTTCCAGAGTCCGGTCTAGACGGGCCCGGCATCGCTGGAGCCAAGGAGATCCGTCATACCAGGCGACGCTCCGCATAATCAGTCAGGATTGTTCCCACTCGCCCTTCCTTTCTGTTAGCCCAGGCCAAGGCAGCGAGGCTCCAACTCTCTGTCCATCGCTCATGGGGCCTGAGACGGCCTTAGACGAGGCCAGCTGTGCTCCCCTCTTATTCTGGGTGCCTTCCTGTGGTCAGACGCTCACGTCTCAACTGTGGACCACCCACTGGGCTTGATCTGAATTCAGATATAGGCTACACACATCCCTGCGAGGTTCTGCTGATTCCAGCCAGTTAAATCCTGGACATGGTAGAAGTTAGTTGAGCCCAGTCTGTATGTGTTAGAGTTGATAACATCTGGACAGGTGAGTACAAGAGGTAAAGTAACTCTGACTCTGACTTCCAATATGAATTAACAGGTGGCAGGTGGCATGAAACCTTATCTGAAACAGGATCTATAATGCAGGCAGATTGCCGTTTCATTTCCAAGAGGGAGATGAGACTTGCTCTGGGGCATTTGCTTGTGTTCCTTGGCACAAAGCAATTGCAGTTTAACCTCCAATATCATTAATGCGTCACGCAACTTTGCTGCAGGCTCCGACTGTGTTACTGTTGTCATGTAAATGTAAATTCTCAATTGCTGTGTTACTGAATAGGGACGAGGAGCAATATCTGCCTGGATGATTTCTAAAGCTGAGATGAAGTTTCACATCTGTCATAGCAGCCAAACATCTATGTCTGTTCCAGATGCATAGTTTACATTCCAAAGACTTCCTGTGGCAGGGAGGGCTAGCACACAAACTGTAGCTAAACAACAGCCTATGATATCCTATGATTCTTAACCATAATGCCATGGATAAGAGTAAATCTGACTTTCTCCAACCGTATTTCATTGGGGATGCTCTCCAAGCCTTGAGGCAGTCCTCTTGTGATTCGCATGGTGCTGCATGAGCTGGAATCTATTGGACAGATATGTTTAAAGGCCTCCATCTATCCGTTCGGCCTCATTAGTGGCGGGGAGCAGTGCACTGTGGGCCGCGGCACTCTAGAACTACTTGACACACATCACATCCCTGCCTGGCCGTTGAAGCCTGTTTACTCTTCACCAACACTGCCACAGTTTCTGACCTACTTTCTACTCCCTGGCAAAGAGAAAGAGAAAGAGGCAGAGAGAGAGGCAGAGAGAGAGGCAGAGAGAGAGGCAGAGAGAGAGAGAGAGAGAGAGAGAGAGAGAGAGAGAGAGAGAGAGAGAGAGAGGCTAGAAAAATTATTCCAAGAATTTATCGCTTTCACACGCACGCACAAACACACCTCTGTGCATGCGAGTGTCAGGATGCAGTAAAGAAACGACGGTGTGAGACCAGGAGTCGTCTTCTTCAGTGAGGCACTTAAACACAGAGAGGCATTCACACAGGAAGGGAAAGGAAGAGAATGTTCCATCTCAGAGTGTTTAGAGTTGTCTCTGTGCCTCACTGCAGCAGAAAGCCTTGTGTAGCCTAAATAGATAGGGCACATTCATTGTTTACCAGTCTGGTGTGTATAGAGGAGACGGCGGCCATATTGGATGTGACATCTCATTAGATATATGGGAATCGGTGCCCATAAACAGCGAATGTAATTCTAGGCCTACGATATCAGTAAATACGGCTCTAGTATCACCTTGCCTTACAGAATGACACCCTTGGTCAGTAGAACAGTAGCTCATATTGATACAATGCCATTACTCCAGAGCAAAAGAAAGCGGGGCCTAATAACACAGGCCTGGAGTATCGTATTGTGTCAGCTTCAATGTGTGCGATAAACAGAAGAGTGTTGTGTTGTATAGTCAGGGAATGTCTAACCTGATGACCCTCTAATACAACAAAGGCCCCTCTACGATGTCTATGATATGGCTCCCTGCTTCCTCTCTAGCCAGGCGCAGGGCTATAGGACGGGTAATGGGCCTCTGATTGGATCCGTTTGGAAATGGTCGTCTGATAGGTCCTGCGATTTGTTTACGTTGTGAACCGGTCGCCGCCTCTCCGTAAAGAAGGATCCAATTAAACCTTGTGACCCAGATAAGTCAGTGGCTTTAAAATGTGGACGCTGCCCCACCGTGGTTCAGAGCACGCCGTTCATCTCATATGGAAACCCACACGCACAGGCATTCACGTACACGATGCCACGGACACAGACACACCACACACACACACAGCTTGTGATAGAAAATAGAGTGATCTCCAAACCAGACAGAGTCTGTCATGACCCTAGGTTGCTATGACAAGGAGCAGCCTAGTCAATTCATGAGGAGACAGGTGAGGGAGGTGAGACCCCAGTGGGCTTCAAGAGGACCTCCATAAGTAAACACTGTCAATATAAAAAGGTACAGTGAATAAAGAGGACCCCTATCAGTTAACAGACAGTCTATATAGAGGAACAGTGAATAAAGAGGACCTCTATCAGTTAACACAGTCTATATAGAGGAACAGTGAATAAAGAGGACATTATCAGTTTAATAAAGAGGACCCCTATCAGTTAACAGACAGTCTATATAGAGGAACAGTGAATAAAGAGGACCTCTATCAGTTAACACAGTCTCTATAGAGGAACAGTGAATAAAGAGGACCTCTATCAGTTAACACAGTCTATATAGAGGACCTCTATCAGTTAACACAGTCTCTATAGAGGAACAGTGAATAAAGAGGACCTCTATCAGTTAACACAGTCTATATAGAGGACCTCTATCAGTTAACACAGTCTCTATAGAGGAACAGTGAATAAAGAGGACCTCTATCAGTTAACACAGTCTATATAGAGGTACAGTGAATAAAGAGGACATTATCAGTTTAATAAAGAGGACCTCTATCAGTTAACACAGTCTCTATAGAGGAACAGTGAATAAAGAGGACCTCTATCAGTTAACACAGTCTATATAGAGGAACAGTGAATAAAGAGGACCTCTATCAGTTAACACAGTCTCTATAGAGGAACAGTGAATAAAGAGGACATTATCAGTTTAATAAAGAGGACCTCTATCAGTTAACACAGTCTATATAGAGGAACAGTGAATAAAGAGGACATTATCAGTTTAATAAAGAGGACCTCTATCAGTTAACACAGTCTATATAGAGGTACAGTGAATAAAGAGGACATTATCAGTTTAATAAAGAGGACCTCTATCAGTTAACACAGTCTCTATAGAGGAACAGTGAATAAAGAGGACCTCTATCAGTTAACACAGTCTCTATAGAGGAACAGTGAATAAAGAGGACCTCTATCAGTTAACACAGTCTCTATAGAGGAACAGTGAATAAAGAGGACATTATCAGTTTAATAAAGAGGACCTCTATCAGTTAACACAGTCTATATAGAGGAACAGTGAATAAAGAGGACATTATCAGTTTAATAAAGAGGACCTCTATCAGTTAACACAGTCTATATAGAGGTACAGTGAATAAAGAGGACATTATCAGTTTAATAAAGAGGACCTCTATCAGTTAACACAGTCTCTATAGAGGAACAGTGAATAAAGAGGACCTCTATCAGTTAACACAGTCTATATAGAGGAACAGTGAATAAAGAGGACATTATCAGTTTAATAAAGAGGACCTCTATCAGTTAACACAGTCTCTATAGAGGAACAGTGAATAAAGAGGACCTCTATCAGTTAACACAGTCTATATAGAGGACCTCTATCAGTTAACACAGTCTATATAGAGGAACAGTGAATAAAGAGGACCTCTATCAGTTAACACAGTCTATATAGAGGTACAGTGAATAAAGAGGACATTATCAGTTTAATAAAGAGGACCTCTATCAGTTAACACAGTCTATATAGAGGTACAGTGAATAAAGAGGCCCTCTATCAGTTAACACAGTCTATATAGAGGACCTCTATCAGTTAACACAGTCTATATAGAGGAACAGTGAATAAAGAGGACCTCTATCAGTTAACACAGTCTATATAGAGGACCTCTATCAGTTAACACAGTCTATATAGAGGAACAGTGAATAAAGAGGACCTCTATCAGTTAACACAGTCTATATAGAGGTACAGTGAATAAAGAGGACATTATCAGTTTAATAAAGAGGACCTCTATCAGTTAACACAGTCTATATAGAGGAACAGTGAATAAAGAGGACATTATCAGTTTAATAAAGAGGACCTCTATCAGTTAACACAGTCTATATAGAGGTACAGTGAATAAAGAGGACCTCTATCAGTTAACACAGTCTATATAGAGGAACAGTGAATAAAGAGGACATTATCAGTTTAATAAAGAGGACCTCTATCAGTTAACACAGTCTATATAGAGGAACAGTGAATAAAGAGGACATTATCAGTTTAATAAAGAGGACCTCTATCAGTTAACACAGTCTATATAGAGGTACAGTGAATAAAGAGGACCTCTATCAGTTAACACAGTCTATATAGAGGAACAGTGAATAAAGAGGACATTATCAGTTTAATAAAGAGGACCTCTATCAGTTAACACAGTCTATATAGAGGTACAGTGAATAAAGAGGACCTCTATCAGTTAACACAGTCTATATAGAGGAACAGTGAATAAAGAGGACCTCTATCAGTTAACACAGTCTATATAGAGGAACAGTGAATAAAGAGGACATTATCAGTTTAATAAAGAGGACCTCTATCAGTTAACGCAGCCTTGTGTCAACTGCATCACTCACTCACATCTCACAAGGCTGTCACCAAAAACAACAACACACTGTCCTATTTACCGTACCTTGGGTCTAATAAGATTTGCACGAGTGCATCACACACACACAACATGATTCCTAATGTGTTCCTAGTGTAGACCATTCTGGGACTATGCACTGCGAATTAAAACACATATGTTTTGTTGGGGTTTTATCACTGAATGGCAACTTAGTGTTATTTAGCTTACCAATTAGAGGAGTGTAATATTGTTAGTAGTGCAGTGCACTCTGGGATAGCAGGGCTGTCCCTGCCAAGGTTTGCTCATCACAGAAAAGCACCATAGTCATCCCTCCACATGTGGTCTTTGTGTGCAGAGAGGATGACAACAATCAGAGAGGACTGGCAAAGAAAAAGAGGGGGGAGAGAGTGAGGGAGAGCGAGAGAGAGGGAGAGAGAGAGGGAGAGGGGGGAGAGAGTGAGGGAGAGCGAAAGGGGAAAGTGAAAGAGGGAGAGAGGGAGAGATGGAGAGAGAGAGAGAGAGAGAGAGAGAGAGAGAGAGAGAGAGAGAGAGAGAGTGGGAAAGAGGGAGAGAGAGGGAGAGAGAGAGAGAGGGAGAGAGAGAGAGAGAGGGGAAAGTGAAAGAGGGAGAGAGAAAAATAAAAGAGAGGAGAGGAAGCTTAGCAATGTGGCCTTTTCCCACGGCTCATCAGAATAACCGTGGATCCTTTCAAGTTAGAACAATGGAGGCCCATCACTCATGGTAATGTATGCAGGAGCCAGCCCGGCGTAGCAGCGTCAGGCTCAGGAGGCTGAGGACCCAGTGTATTGGATCACATGCTGCTAATAGGGACTACACGCCCGTATTCATTAGGGCACACTGTAGCAAAACGGTTTGCAACGGAAAACACAAACTGAGCGTTTCTCATTGGAAAAGTGACGGTAGTCCCTCGTGCCAAATCTAGGCCACTGTCATACACAGTGTTGAGAAGTCCAATAAAACAGAGCGCTACTTCACTTTGAGACACTACACTGACAAAGCCATCACTACCAGGGCTATTGTTCAGGCCAAGGTGCTCTGCCAAGACTGGGAAATAAATACAGACATGCAGCGGGGGTTCAAAGTGAGCAGCAACCTGGACTAGATATAGCCCCGTAGAATGACGTAGAGCAAACCCAGATAAGATAAACATAGATAAGAATAAATAAAAGCCTTGTGTACATTCAGCCCCCTGAGAAAAGCACACAGCGTTATAGCGCCACACCGTTCACTAGCAACCAACACGACTGCAAAACCCAAAATGAATCTCAGCAAGCAGTGCTGTTCGAACAAAGACTCCTCAAACAAAGAAGAGGGGGAAATGATCGTTTCCTCACTAAATAATGGAGTGTGGGTTTGTCATTAAGTACATGACTGCAGAGAGTGAGAAGTCATTTGCAGCAGTTCCATGTGTGTCTAATGCAGGGTCTGGGTGTGAATAGAGAGATAGCCATAATTACAGTCCTGGCTGTGGAACGGACTCTCATCAACAGTACTGGCCTTTCTCTTCTGTTCAGAACGACCAGGGGAGGGAGGCATTCCATAGTTATGAGAGAACAGTGGGAACTCAGAGAAAGGGAGAGAGAGCAAAAGAGAGAAAGAAGGAGAGAAATCGGGAAAGAGAAAGAGAGAGGGTAAAGGGAAGAGAGAGATGCCAGAAAGAGAGTAAAGGTGGGTGGGAGGGTTATTAAAGAGAGAGAGAAAGAGTGAGGGAGGAGAGTAAACAGTGAATGAGGTGGAGATGCAGGAGGGAGTGATTGGGCGATTTTAATTGTAAGAAAACAAGGCGATACTTAGTTGCCGTCCTTCTGAGAGATGTATGGAGACGGGAGAGAAAGGTCACACACTCCCTTAACCTCTGTCTAATTACTGCATACCTTCTGTTGAACAACACTGAGCCTGAGCACAGCACAGCCACCTCTAAAGGGAATAAGAATAGACAACGTCATCACCTACTGACTGTAACACACGAGCTATATGGCCTCTTCCTTATTGTCTTCCTCTTTCTCATCCTCTTCCTCATCTCATCATCACAGTGTGCGAGGCTGCAATGCACAGAGCAGATCAACTACCCATTTTGAAGACGCGCACGCACACACACACACACACACACACACACACACACACACCCACACATCTCTGGCTGCAAACGCTTGCTGTACAATCTCTCCATCCACAAAGTTAAACTTTTATAATTCAATAGAAAATCTGTCAGCTTTTCACAATGATCTTTTCAAAGGCCCAGAGTGCAGATGGATTTTCATAATAGCAGAGAGCCAGGTCTGGCTTTTCAGTCTCAATGACTTTTTCAAGCTCCAGTGCAACTTGACAGACATTTTAAAGGTGTTTGATTTCTTTAAGCTACTTTGTGGCTGACTTCAAGACATGAAATACCTTTATTGATAGCATAGAAACTGAATCAAATGTAATCAAAGCTAGATTAATTTATGTTGGGTTTCCACAGCAATCCATCTTTAGAAAATGTTTTGGCAAAGTCAAAGTTCAGTTCAGGGCTTTAGCCTTCAGTGTCCAGAACAACACTGAGCCTGAGCACAGCACAGCCACCTCTAAAGGGAATAAGAATAGACAACGTCATCACCTACTGACTGTAACACACGAGCTATATGGCCTCTTCCTTATTGTCTTCCTCTTTCTCATCCTCTTCCTCATCTCATCATCACAGTGTGCGAGGCTGCAATGCACAGAGCAGATCAACTACCCATTTTGAAGACGCGCACGCACACACACACACACACACACACACACACACACACACCCACACATCTCTGGCTGCAAACGCTTGCTGTACAATCTCTCCATCCACAAAGTTAAACTTTTATAATTCAATAGAAAATCTGTCAGCTTTTCACAATGATCTTTTCAAAGGCCCAGAGTGCAGATGGATTTTCATAATAGCAGAGAGCCAGGTCTGGCTTTTCAGTCTCAATGACTTTTTCAAGCTCCAGTGCAACTTGACAGACATTTTAAAGGTGTTTGATTTCTTTAAGCTACTTTGTGGCTGACTTCAAGACATGAAATACCTTTATTGATAGCATAGAAACTGAATCAAATGTAATCAAAGCTAGATTAATTTATGTTGGGTTTCCACAGCAATCCATCTTTAGAAAATGTTTTGGCAAAGTCAAAGTTCAGTTCAGGGCTTTAGCCTTCAGTGTCCAGAATCTGAGGGAAAGGACAAAACAGCAGCAAAACAGCAACAAGCAGACATGGGCATTGGCAGAGACAACAGAAAGCATGCCTGCCATTCTGCAGCTGTACCAGGGTGCCACCTTTCCTTTGACTAATCACATGGGATGTTCAGCAGCTCACTGTGTTTGCTTTGACGACCACTATCCACAGAGAGAGATCTGACGCACAGGAGGACGCTGGGACGTGTGAGCCCAAGCCACAAACACACGCAAAGATTGGAAACAGTGCCAGAGACAAAAGAGAACGCTGCCTCCAAGAGAGATATTCAGCCAGACTCTTGGCGGCAGAGGAGAACGGAAGTAGGGATAACAACACGTTTCTTTATTAGCATTCCAGACCAACCGTATTAAAACCCTCAGGGTTCTATCCAAACCGACCGTATTAAAACCCTCAGGGTTCTATCCAAACCGACAGTATTAAAGCCCTCATGGTTCTATCCAAACCGACAGTAATAAAGCCCTCAGGGTTCTATCCAAACCGACAGTATTAAAGCTCTCAGGGTTCTATCCAAACCGACAGTATTAAAGCCCTCAGGGTTCTATCCAAACCGACAGTATTAAAGCTCTCAGGGTTATATCCAAACCGACAGTATTAAAGCTCTCAGGGTTCTATTCAAAGAGACAGTATTAAAGCTCTCAGGGTTCTATCCAAACCGAGAGTATTAAAGCTCTCAGGGTTCTATCCAAACCGAGAGTATTAAAGCTCTCAGGGTTCTATCCAAACCGACAGTATTAAAGTCCTCAGGGTTCTATCCAAACTGACAGTATTAAAGCTCTCAGGGTTCTATCCAAACTGACAGTATTAAAGCTCTCAGGGTTCTATCCCAACTGACAGTATTAAAGTCATCAGGGTTCAATCCAAACAGACAGTATTAAAGTCTTCAGGGTTCTATCCAAAGGGAGGATGTTTCTTAGAGGTACCTGTTATAGCAGCCGGCCGGTGAAAAGGGCCTAGGGCCCATCTCTCTCATCTCTTGATGGAGGATTAGGACTGGCCTGTGTCTCAGTCAGTGCCACTGGCTTTATTTAAGGAGCTCTCTCTCCCACTGACTCTTAGAAAGCATGAATAATGTATGTGTCTATGGGTTCAGGATGGCAGTCAGTCAGTCCCCCTCCTCCCTGTCCACCTTCCCTTCTGGACTGATTTAAGATGCCGTTCCCTGCTGCCTCTTCTCAGAAAATGGGATGAAATATGAAAAGGGGAGAGAGAGAGAGAGAGAGAGAGAGAGAGAGAGAGAGAGAGAGAGGGAGAGAAACAGTGAGAGAGGGAGGGAGAGAGACATTGAGAGAGGGAGGGAGAGAGACAGTAAGAGAGGGAGGGAGAGAGACAGTGAGAGAGCGAGGGAGAGAGACAGTGAGAAAGGGAGGGAGAGGGACAGTGAGAGAGGGAGGGAGAGAAAGAAGCAAAGTTGCAAGAAGCTCTTTTCCAAGGAGTTGAAATGACTGGGCTTAACTATGGGCTGAGGTGAGGTTTTAGGATTAGAGGTCGACTGATAAGGATTTTTCAACACCGATACCGATTATTGGAGGACCAAAAAAACGATACCGATTAAACGGCTGATTTGTATAATTTTATTTGTAATAATGACAATTACAACAATACTGAATGAACACTTATTTTAACTTAATATAATACATCAATAACATCAATTTAGACTCGAGTAAATAATGAAACATGTTCAATTTGGTTTAAATAATGCAAAAACAAAGTGTTGGAGAAGAAAGTAAAAGTGCAATATGTGCTATGTAAGAAATCTAACCTTTCAGTTCCTTGCTCAGAACATGAGAACATATGAAAGCTGGTGGTTCGTTTTAACATGAGTCTTCAATATTCCCAGGTAAGAAGTTTTAGGTTGCAGTTATTATAGGAATTATAGGACCATTTCCCTCTATACCATTTGTATTTCATTAACCTTTGACTATTGGATGTTCTTATAGGCACTTTAGTATTGCCAGTGTAACAGTATAGCTTCCGTCCCTCTCCTCGCTCCTCCCTGGGCTCGAACCGGCAACACAACAACAACAGCCACCCTCGAAGCAGGGTTACCCATGCAGAGCAAGGGAAACAACCACAGGCTCAGAGCGAGTGATGTTTGAAACTCTATTAGCGCGCGCTAACTAGCTAGCCATTTCACTTCGGTTACACCAGCCTCATCTCGGGAGTTGATAGGCCTGAAGTCATAAACAGCACAATGTTTGACGCACAACAAAGAGCTGCTGGCAAAACGCACGAAAGTGCTGTTTGAATGGCTGTTTACTTGCCTGCTTCTGCCTACCACCGCTCAGTCAGATACTTAGATACTTGTATGCTTTTAGGCTCAGTCAGATTATATGCAACACAGGACACGCTAGATAATATCTAGTAATATCATCAACCATGTGTAGTTAACTAGTGATTATGATTGATTGATTGTTTTTTATAAGATAAGTTTAATGCTAGCTAGCAATTTACCTTGGCTTACTGCATTCGCGTAACAGGCAGTCAGTCTCCTTGTGGAGTGCAACGAGAGAGAGGCAGGTCGTTATTGCGTTGGACTAGTTAACTGTAAGGTTGCAAGATTGGATCCCCCGAGCTGACAAGGTGAAAATCTGTCATTCTGTCCCTGAACAAGGCAGTTAAGCCACCGTTCCTAGGCCGTCATTGAAAATAAGAATGTGTTCTTAACTGACTTGCCAAGTTAAATAAAGGTATATAAAAAAATAAGTAATGAGTTAATAAATGAGTTGTAGGGCTAGCTTAACTATCCTTCGCATGAGCCTTGTGGGATCTGTACTGGGCAGCAGTAAATCAATGTTCCCCCGCATCTTCATAGAACAGATCTGCCTCTACCTGAAAAAAAGCAACTCTGTCTGTTCCGCACTCTCTTTGAGTTTGCCAGCTTGCCCGATCTATGAAGCACACAGGCGCACACACACTGTTCCTCACTCTCTTGATGTTTCCCTTCTCTCACTCTCTGAAACACACACACACGAAGGTAAGCTTCTGTTTGCTGTAGCAGCCAGTGGCCAGTCCATCACATTTCTCAGATATACAGCAGCTCCCCAGCCTCTCTGAATACTGGGGCTTCAACAGTTCACTTCAATATTGATTGTTCCCTTTCCCAGTGATTCAGCATGAACCGGTGCAGGCTGTGGGGTTTGCAGAATATTCTCTACAGTGTCTTTCTCTCTGTTTTCTAAGTAAGCTTCTCTCTCTCTCAACCCCCAATGCTTTTCTCCAAGATTCCAAAGGTCTGTGTTTTCTGTATGCACGTTTTGTCATTGCATTTTACACTATACTGTATAAATGTTCAGTTGCCAACCATTCAGAGCATCTGCAGATGGTTAAAGAGTTGCAGTGTAAAATCCTCCACCTCTTTGTGATTCATGATTCCTCGACAGTGCTGGGTTGTACGCGAGCTACTCTCCTACTCTATAATCAACACGGCACATTGACAGAGTGCCAACACTGTTCCTGTAGGCAACTTTGATTGGCATCGATAGCGAGCCAGCGCTTTGCCAGCCCCCGAAGAAACCATGCATTTACTGCAGGCAAATCCCCGCCTCGGCCCGACACTTTGATTTGTGTAGAAAAGATGAGAATCTCCTTATCCATGGGAGGGAAGGAGGGATGGAGGGAGGGAGCCTTCATCATCACTAGATGACAAACATCACACGGGGACATATTGGGGATTTCAATGCATAGCGGGTATAAGTAGATGTGTTTAGGATTTCTGAAGAGGTATGCTTTATATTTCAAAGGCTTCTGTTTTTATGGCTGCACATATGAAATACAGCCCTCATGAAATGTTGCTCCCAATACTGAAACCAACTGGTCCGGTCTAGGCCTGTTCAAGTTCTGCTTAAAAGGACGTTTAGATACAGTACAGCGTTCCCCTACACTCTTAGAAAAAAGGTGCTATCTAGAACCAAAAAGGGTTCTTTGGCTGTCCTCATAGGAGAACCCTTTGAAGAACCTGGAACCAAAAAGGGTTCTCCTATTGGGATAGTCGCAGAACCCTTCTGGAACCCTTTTTTTTTACCATTAAAAACCAGCCTAGCTAATCTACAGGAAACACTGCTAGATCCAGTCTGGTGGTTCTGAAATATCTTTATGGTGGAGGCCATGTCCTTGATCAAGGATACCTTCACAGCCCTGCAGTCAGATGCTCAGCAGGAGGAATTAATACTGCCAGGCACACCCACACACCAGTCAGCCAGGCCTTCACAGTCACTGGAGAGAAACTACTGCAGCTCATCCACTGGCTGGTATGCCTGGCTGGTAATGCTGAGCGATTAGTGCATTTTGAGATCAATTCAGCTTTGGTACGATGATAAAAAAATAATCACGACTTTCGATTTCATTTATTTATTTATTTAAATTAAATGCACTCTGCATTGTTGGTTGAAGGCTGTAACAACACTGTTGACGGTAGTGACTGTTCATTACTTCTTATCACTTATTAACCATAATTTATTCACATTACTTTAATAATAAATAAATAAATAAATATATATATATACACACACATACATACAGTGGGGCAAAAAAGTATTTAGTCAGCCACCAATTGTGCAAGTTCTCCCACTTAAAAAGATGAGAGGACTGTAATTTTCATCATAGGTACACTACAACTATGACAGACAAAATGAGAAAGAAAATCCAGAAAATCACATTGTAGGATGTTTTATTAATTTATTTTCAAATTATGGTGGAAAATAAGTATTTGGTCACCTACAAACAAGCAAGATTTCTGGCTCTCACAGACCTGTAACTTCTTCTTTAAGAGGCTCCTCTGTCCTCCACTCGTTACCTGTATTAATGGCACCTGTTTGAACATGTTATCAGTATAAAAGAGACCTGTCCACAACCTCAAACAGTCACACTCCAAACCCCACTATGGCCAAGACCAAAGAGCTGTCAAAGGACACCAGAAACAAAATTGTAGACCTGCACCAGGCTGGGAAGACTGAATCTGCAATAGGTAAGCAGCTTGGTTTGAAGAAATCAACTGTGGGAGCAATTATTAGGAAATGGAAGACATACAAGACCACTGATAATCTCCCTCGATCTGGGGCTCCACGCAAGATATCACCCCGTGGGGTCAAAATGATCACAAGAACGGTGAGCAAAAATCCCAGAACCACACGGGGAGGCCTAGTGAATGACCTGCAGAGAGCTGGGACCAAAGTAATAAAGCCTACCATCAGTAACACACTACGCCGCCAGGGACTCAAATCCTGCAGTGCCAGACGTGTCCCCTGCTTAAGCCAGTACATGTCCAGGCCCGTCTGAAGTTTGCTAGAGAGCATTTGGATGATCCAGAAGAAGATTGGGAGAATGTCATATGGTCAGATGAAACCAAAATATAACTTTTTGGTAAAAACTCAACTCGTCGTGTTTGGAGGACAAAGAATGCTGAGTTGCATCCAAAGAACACCATACCTACTGTGAAGCATGGGGGTGGAAACATCATGCTTTGGGGCTGTTTTTCTGCAAAAGGACCAGGACGTCTGATCTGTGTAAAGGAAAGAATGAATGGGGCCATGTATCGTGAGATTTTGAGTGAAAACCTCCTTCTATCAGCAAGGGCATTGAAGATGAAACGTGGCTGGGTCTTTCAGCATGACAAACACACCGCCCGGGCAATGAAGGAGTGACTTCGTAAGAAGCATTTCAAGGTCCTGGAGTGGCCTAGCCAGTCTCCAGATCTCAACCCCATAGAAAATCTTTGGAGGGAGTTGAAAGTCCGTGTTGCCCAGCAACAGCCCCAAAACATCACTGCTCTAGAGGAGATCTTCATGGAGGAATGGGCCAAAATATCAGCAACTGTGTGTGAAAACCTCAGCAACTGTGTGTGAAGACTTACAGAAAACGTTTGACCTCTGTCTTGCCAACAAAGTATTGAGATAAACTTTTGTTATTGACCAAATACTTATTTTCCACCATAATTTGCAAATAAATTCATTAAAAATACTACAATGTGATTTTCTGGATTTTTTTTCTCATTTTGTCTGTCATTGTTGAAGTGTACCTATGATGAAAATTACAGGCCTCTGTCATCTTTTTAAGTGGGAAAACTTGCACAATTGGTGGCTGACTAAATACTTTTTTGCCCCACTGTGTGTGTGTATATATATATATTTGATGACTTTATTATTTAATTCCAAGTCATTTTCTCATCTCTATAGAGCTGCTGCCTATGCTGTCTGACAAAATCACTATTTTAGAAGTTCTTCAAAGTAAATTTGGCATACTTTAATGACTGCTTTATTCCAACTATCAATCACTTTGATCATGTATTTTCAGGCTCCCAAAGCAACTGGTTTCTATCCCTCTCGATCACAAGTTCTCTATTTTCTCAGTCTCCATGTCCGCTCTGCACAGACTGGACAAGTTTAAGCGGGCTCGCAATGGACTATGGTAATTGTAGTTAATTACCACGTTTTCTGTGCTAAACTATGTAGAATAGTGGCCTGTTGGAAACTACAACTCCCTACTACATCGCACAGTTCAGGCTTCATTTGATTTATGTCTACAGAAACTGCAGTGAGATCACAGATCACAAAAAAAAACAATTCAAATAATTGAACCGATGTCGGTCAATAACTTTAAAAACCAAAAATAACAAAAATGTTGGTTTATCGTTTATGTTGGTTTATCGCTCAGCACTACTGTCTGGGTCGGCTGTGGATCAAAACTTCAAAAGACTTCTGATTGGATAATGATATAGACTGAGTGTACAAAACATTATGAACACCTGCTCTTGCCATGACATAGCCTGACCAGGTGAAAGCTATGATCCCTTATTGATGTCACTTGTTAAATCCACTTCAATCAGTGTAGATGAAGGGGAGGAGACATGTTAAAGAAGGATTTTTAAGCCTTGAGACAACTGAGACATAGATTGTGTATGTGTGCCATTCAGAGGGTGAATGGGCAAGATAAAATATTTAAGTGTCTTTGAACGGGGTATGGTAGTAGGTACCAGGTGCACCGGCATGAGTGTGTCAGAAACTGCAACGCTGCTGGGTTTTTCACGCTCAACAGTTTCCCATGTGTATCAAGAATGGTCCACCACCCAAAGGACATCCAGCCAACTTGACACAACTATGGGAAACATTGGAGACAACAACGGCCAGCATCCCTGTGGAACGCTTGACACTTGTAGAGTCCATGCCCGATGAATTGAGGCTGTTCTGAGGGCAAAAAAAAGGGATTCAACTCAATATTAGGAAGATGTTCTTATGTTTTTTGTACACTCAGTGTATGTCAATTATACTCTGTCTTTCAAGCATCATCAGAGTCTGATCCCACATTCACTACTTAGAGATAGTCTTAAAATATCCCCTTCAACTGTGAAACAGAGATGGCTTGCGGTTTCAGTTGTGGTTTGGATATAAACGGTTTGCTTTGAATGTAGTATAAATGTTTGTCCGGATGTGATTGTGAGCGCTCACATTTGATATAAGGGTTATTGCTTAAAGTGTGTCCATTTGATTTGATTTGATTTATTAGGATCCCCTATTAGCCGACGCCACTGGGGACGGCTGGTCTTACACGTAACCAAAAAGACATACAGACAAAAGACTTTACCATTTAGGATATCCTGCGCCGGCTCTGCGCACTGTCTCCGGGGGGCCTTCACAGCCCAGTGCATCCGCGCGCGTGTGTGTGCATCATTGTAATCATGAATGAGTAAATGGTATTTGAGTGTGACATTCTATGGGATTAACAATCCAATACTTCCAAATTGCCACAATGTATATCTTGAGATTGTAATACCAGGGATTAATGTGAGCATATACAGCATATGTTGGACCCTCTGGAAAACATACTTCCTGAATATAATACACCATGCCGTATCATTTCAATAATTCACTTATAGGTCTACGTGTCCCTAAACCTACACATCTGACAGAAGCCCAGAGATTCAATATAAATCACTTCAGCTGAAATCCAATAAGCTATAGGCGAACCAGGGAGGACCCTAATATAATGTATCACACAAAGTGGTTTCATGATAGCACTGGTAACAACGCATGTTTGTTCTCTGTGGAGCTTTAAAAGCCCATTTCCTTTAGCATCTGAGTAGATTCAAAATCAACTGAAAAACATCTCATAGAGACACTTCACAGGGGGTGGTTATGTCAAATAGAGTATGATAATGACATCCGGTGTCTCTGCTTAGCTTCCTTGGTAACGGACGCTGGTCAGCCACTATGTGTGGAGAACAGATAGATTGAATCTGGCTTGCAGCAGTATCTGTGTCAAATGCCAAATATCTAGTACCGGTAAATACTGTAGGTACAGATGCATTTTAAAAATAAAATCAAATGCTATTCGTCAGATGCTTCATAAATAACAGTTGAAGACTAACAGTGAACAGTTGAAGACTAACAGTGAAACGCTTACTTACAGGGCTTTCCCAACAATGCAGAGAGAGAAAATAGAGAAATAATAGAAAAGTTATTTATCATCTAGGTCTGTCTGGATGAAGTACATGCTTAGGTTAGGTTATATGTTATGTCTCTTGGCAGTCAGAGAGATACTTTCAAACTGCTACTAACTGCAGTGTTTTGCAGAGTAACAGAGAAATATTTTGCTCTTTTACTACAGGCTACTTTACAATAGTCTCCTATACTGTGACACAGACGACATGATAATACTGTCTTTTAACGCAGACATTGTCACGCCCTGACCTTAGAGAGCCTGTTTATTTCTCTGTTTGGTTAGGTCGGGGTGTGATTTGGGTGGGCATTCTTTTTTTTCTATTTCTTTGTTGGCCGGGTGTAGTTCCCAATCAGAGGCAGCTGTCTATCGTTGTCTCTGATTGGGGATCATACTTAGGCAGCCCTTTTCTCCACCTTAGATTGTGGGATCTTGTTTTTGCATAGTTGCTGTCTAGCCCTGCGGAACTTTACGTTCGGTTTGGTATTTTGTTGGAGTTCAAAATTAAAAATCATGAACACTTTCCACGCTGCGTTTTGGTCTCATTCATCTAACGACGGACGCAACAGACATCTCAAAGCTGATTTCTACCATCTCTGGTGAAACATCTAACACAGACCCAACTTTTGTGTTCACAAGATACACAACAGAAAAAGTCCCCACAATATCATGGACACCAGTCCCCGGTGCAGAGAACGCAGTGGAGCTCCTCCATACAGTTCATGGAACCCCCTCGAGTGCAGGTTGACGGAGAGAGTTGGCCAGCTCGATAGGATGAATAAGACAGACAGGTCTGCTGTGCTGTGTGAGTGTCTGGTCTGATGTATCACTACCCAGCTGTCCCCAGAGGTCAGGCTAGGAGTCAGACAGTGTAAAAACAGCACACAGTAGCAGGATGTCTCCACCTCTATCCAGCCTTGCTGCTTCACAGGTATGCTGACAACCTGAGGGGAGGGTGAGTGAGCACACACAGGGCACGTTAGGAAGCATGACTGAAGAGAAACAGCAGCAGAATAGTCCCAGAGGCAGGTAGTGTGTGTGTCTGTGTCTGTGCGTGTGCTACTTACACACTCTCAGAGGTGAACTTACATAGTGATGATGAATTGGTCTGGTTCCAGAGTGACCGAATGGACAATATGGTACCCTAGAAACTTTGACACATATGCCGAATACAACAAGTGTAGACTTTACCGTGAAATGCTTACTTACAAGCCCTTAACCAACAGTGCAGTTCAAGAAGAGTTAAGAAAATATTTACCAAATAGACTAAAATAAAAAGTAATAATAATAAGAATAACGAGGCTATATACAGGGGGCACCGGTACCTAGTCAGTGTGCGGGGGTACAGGATAGTTGAGGTCATTTGTACATGTAGGTGGGGGTGAAGTGACTATGCATAGATAATAAACAGCAAGTAGCAGCAGTGTACAAAAGGGGGGGGGGGGGGGTCAATGTAAATTGTCCGGTGGGTTTTTTATAAATTGTTCAGCAGTCTTATTGGTTGGGGGTAGAAGCTGCTGAGGAGCCTTTTGGTCCTAAACTTGGCGCTACGGTACCGCTTGCCGTGCGGTAGCAGAGAAAACAGTCTGGGTGACTGGAGTCTCTGACAATTCTATGATCCTTCCTCTGACACAGCCTATTGTATAAGTCCTGGATGGCAGGAAGCTTGGCCCCAGTGACGTACTGGGCTGTACGCACTACCCTCTGTAGTGCCTTACGGTCAGATGCCGAGCAGTTGCCATTCCAGGTGTAACCGGTCAGGACGCTCTCGATGGTGAGCTGTAGAACCTTTTGATGATCTGGGGACCCATGCCAAATCTTTTTCATTTGGAAGACCCATTCGCGACCAAGCTTTAACTTCCTGACTAATGTCTTGAGATGTTGCTTCAATAGATCCACATGCTTCACGGTTGGGATGGTGTTCTTCGGCTTTCAAGCCTCCCCCTTTTTCCTCCAAACATAACGATGGTCATTATGGCCAAACAGTTCTATTTTTGTTTCATCAGACCAGAGGACATTTCTCAAAAAAGTACGATCTTTGTCCCCATGTGCAGTTGCAAACCGTAGTCTTTTTTTATGGCGGTTTTGGAGTGGTGGCTTCGTCCTTGCTGAGCGGCCTTTCAGGTTATGTCAATATAGGACTCGTTTTACTGTGGATATAGATACTTTTGTACCAGTTTCCTCCAGCATCTTCACAAGGTCCTTTGCTGTTGTTCTGGGATTGATTTGCACATTTCGCACCAAAGTAAGTTCATCTCTAGGAGACAGAACGCGTCTCCTTCCTGAGCGGTATGACCGCTGCGTGGTCCCATGGTGTTTACACTTGCGTACTATTGTTTGTACAGATGAACGTGGTACCTTCAGGCATTTGGAAATTGCTCCCAAGGATGAACCAGACTTGTGGAGGTTTACAAATGTTTTCCTGAGGTCTTGGCTGATTTTTGATTTTCCCATGATGTCAAGCAAAGAGGCACTGAGTTTGAAGGTATTCCTCAAAATACATCCACAGGTACACCTCCAATTGACTCAAATGATGTCAATTAGCCTGTCAATTAGCCTATCAGAAGCCTCTAAAGCCATGACATCATTTTCTGGAATATTCCAAGCTGTTTAAAGGCTCAGTCAACTTATTGTATGTAAACTTCTGACCCACTGGAATTGTGATACAGTGAATTATAAGTTAAATAATCTGTCTGTAAACAATTGTTGGAAAAATGACTTGTGTCCTGCACTAAGTAGATGTCCTAACCGACTTGCCAAAACTATAGTTTGTTAACAAGAAATTTGTGGAGTGGTTTAAAAACCTGTTTTAATGACTCCAACCTAAGTGTATGTAAACGTCCGACTTCAACTGTATCCAAAGTGATTATACAAGTAATTCTGACCAACTGTGCAACATATGAGTGCTTAACAGACAGGCTGAGCTGCAACACAATTCAACATCCAGGAGCTCAGACAGGCTGTGCATTCCTGTATGTGGATGTTGTTACTAGTGGGGGGGAAATGTACCCCTCTGTGTGGGGCATGCATGCTGGAGAGGGTGTTGCTGAGTCAGGTCCTCCTCCCTATCCTCCTCTCTCCTTCACATAACATGCTCTTGACAGGTCGGAGCGCTCGGGGAGAAAAAGACGGAGTGGTTTTAAAATGAAGCAAAGTTTATAGATGCCTTCTCCTTGCTTGGAGGGTAGTCATGGACATGGTTGCTTGTTGCTGTGTAGAGTAACAACGCTCCAGCAGTCCACAGAGTCTAGAGCCCATGCCACTCAGACTTAATTCATTTTTCTAGCCAGGGTGCCTAGTGGGCCACGGATGAGGACCACTAACACCTCGAGCTGACCTGGAAATGGCTCCTCGTACCTGCGCCCAACACCTCTCTGGAAGGCCAAGTCTGCATCTTGGGCACTCAGCCAGTCTCTCACTAATCTCAGAACCAAATCTCGTGTTCACGCTGGCCTGGCCAGCTACTCAATGTTTCATCTGTCACGAGAAACTGGTGTCTCACTATGGTGCCATACAGTCCCACTTCCGTACCCACTCGCTGACTAAGACTGGCTGAGAAGCAGAGCCTGGCTGTGAGGGAAAGCAGACTGGTTTGCTGAACCACAGCTTAGCCTCTGGAAAACAGAGCAAGAGTTGATGGATTTAGTGACAAACATACAATCACCTTTACATAAGAGTACACCACTAGTGTCAGTCCACTGACTGAGGCTATACCAGAATACAGAGCTGGTTCTGCTGCCTGACAGTCATATCTCGTTTGTGTCCTTCTCATTGTGAAGATTCATTAGACCGCAGTTGTCTGAGTCTATCCATTCAATTTCAGGGTGTAACTGTCCTATGTTGGGTCCAATCTTGGGTAATGTCCCAATCAGCTGTAGTTGAGATATTCTAATTACATCCTGACCACAGAGTTGATTGCTGCTGGCAATCTCATCTAATCCTCTCCTAGAGGACCAATGAAGACCTCAGATTCTCAAATCAAATACACATGGTTAGCAGATGTTAATGCGAGTGTAGCGAAATGCTTGTGCTTCTAGTTCCGACAATGCAGTAATAACCAACGAGTAATCTAACCTAACAATTCCAAAACTACTACCTTATACAAACAAGTGTAAAGGGATACGAATATGTACATAAAGATATATGAATGAGTGATGGTACAGAACGGCATAGGCAAGATGCAGTAGATGGTATCAAGTACAGTATATACATATGAGATGAGTAATGTAGGGTATGTAAACAAAGTGGCATAGTTTAAAGTGGCTAGTGATACATGTACGACATAAAGATGCAGTAGATGATAGAGTACAGTATATACATATACATATGAGATGAATAATGTAGGGTATGTAAACATTATATTAAGTAGCATTGTTTAAAGTGGCTAGTGATATATTTTACATAAATTCCCATTATTAAAGTGGCTGGAGTTGAGTCAGTGTGTTGGCAGCAGCCACTCAATGTTAGTAGTGGCTGTATAATAGTCTGATGGCCTTGAGATAGAAGCTGTTTTTCAGTCTCTCGGTCCCAGCTTTGATGCACCTGTACTGACCTCGCCTTCTTGATGATAGCGGGGTGAACAGGCAGTGGCTCGGGTGGTTGTTGTCCTTGATGATCTTTATGGCCTTCCTGTGACATCGAGTGGTGTAGGTGTCCTGGAGGGCAGGTAGTTTGCCCCCGGTGATGCGTTGTGCAGACCTCACTACCCTCTGGAGAGCCTTACGGTTGTGGGCGGAGCAGTTGCCGTGCCAGGCGGTGATACAGCCCGACAGGATGCTCTCAATTGTGCATCTGTAGAAGTTTGTGAGTGTTTTTGGTGACAAGCCGAATTTCTTCAGCCTCCTGAAGCTGCAGTTGCAGTGTGTGGGTGCAGTTGCAGTGTGTGTGTGTGTGTGTGTGTGTGGACTGGAACAGGAATACTTGGATTACTTACACAGGTCATGAAAAATGTATGGGAAACTGTGGGACCCATTTTCAATGTTTATTAAAAGAAAAATTACAATTAATATTTTTGTTCAACCTGAGACTCATTGGCATTGGCTCATTTTCTGTGAAGAACATGTAAAAGAACACATTTTCATTGAGTGCACACGGTGCACCCGCCTACACATTTATATTACATATGTGGTGCTCGTGTCCACTGGACCCGAGGGTAATAGAAGTGTGGAAAAGTGTGTGTGTAGGTGAAAATAAGTAAAAAATGTAACAAAAAGGTTTGCTGTGTGCCTTCATTGTCTTCCTCCCCCCTGGGCCTGCGGTTTCAACATAGCAATAATAACCTGTCTGTCTCCTTGCCTGTCTGCCTGTCTCCCACTTTTCTCACACTCTTTACCCTTTGTAGTGTGTGAAACTACACAATGTCTTGCGGGAACCTGCACAATGTTATTACAATACGTTATTTCGATACATTGTAAAAATAAATAAAATAAAAACATTTTTTTTCCCCCACACTCTACCCCAGCCAGGTGCCAATTGGCGGAGGGACACAACAAATAAATAGCTTTGCATGTGTGGCTCTTTACCACAATCAATCAAAATGGCAAAAAGAAATCTCTGCTCAGAGGGCCTTAGAAATATTTTTTTTCAGAGAGAGAAGCTAGTGTGGAAGGAGTGACTTCCATTTTGGAAGATGAAGAATTTTCAGAATATGAGGATCATGTCTCTGTCAATTCGGAGTCAAGATTAGCCCGTCAGCAACTAGCTCATCAGCAGCCTGCAGGAGGACAAATATGGATGTCAAACATGTTTTAAATTTAATGGTCTTCTTACCCAAGGAATGGGTAAGAAAGGGTGCATGGCTGCCAATGTGATAAGGATGTAATCAGGGCCGACGCGGATGGTGGTTACTCATGTGCAGAACATAAAGTCTTCTTTTCAACTGTTCATCCCAGACACCATCCAGGAAATCATTCTAGACTGCGTATTTTTGGAGAGAGATGGAAGGAGATGGACCAAACTCATTTACATGCATACTTTGGGGTTCTTATCCTTGCTGGTGTTTTCAGATCCAATGGGGAATCCACAGAATCCGTGTGGGATGCAGAAACTGGCAGAGAACTTTTCCGTGCAACAATGTCTCTGGAAAAATTCCACATTATTTCCAGGATTATCCACTTCGATAACCGAGACACCAGACCAGCTCGGTGGCAGAGAGATAGGCTAGATGCAATCAGGTCAGTGTGGGTCAAGTGAGTGGACCGCCTTCTCCTGTTTCACAACCCACGGCCCAACGTTACTGTTGATGAAGAGCTTATGTCATGATAGGGGGCGCTGCCTGTGATGCTGCTTCATCATATGTGTGGAACTTGCAAGTGCATACGGGGAAGCCAGATGGAGGAGCCCCTGAGAAGAACCAAGGGATGTGGTTTGGGCCAGTTTTTGCTGTTTTGTGAAGGGAGTAGTACACAGCGTTGTACAAGATCTTCAGTTTCTTGGCAATTTCTCACATGGAATAGCTTTCATTTCTCAGAACAAGAATAGACTGAAGAAAGTGCTTTGTTTCTGGCCATTTTGAGCATGTAATCGAACCCACAAATGCTGATGCTCCAGATACTCAACTAGTCTAAAGAAGGCCAGTTTTATTGCTGCTTTAATCAGCGCAACAGTTTTCAGCTGTGCTAACATAATTCCAAAAGGGGTTTCTAATGATCAAATAACTTTTTTAAATGATCAACTTGGATTAGCTAACACAACGTGCCTTTGGAACACAGGAGTGATGGTTGATGATAATGGGCCTCTGTACTCCTATGTAGGTATTCCATTAAAACATGTGACCCCAAACATTTGAACAGTAGTGTATGTATGTGAGTGAAATGTTTGTAAAATTCCTGAACTAATTGTTTTCATCATTCCAGATGGAAGCGGGTAGCATGAAGAAGAAGTGCTGCGATGTGTGGTGACCCAAGAAGGACAGGAAGACACAGTACACATGCATCAAGTGCAAGAAATACATTTGCAACACACACACACACACAGAGTGAAACTCTGTCCCTCATGTTTTCTGTAGTGCGGCCTTAATTTGTGTTCAATGGGGCTCATTTATCATTTCCATAAAATACTGTATGTAAAATGTGTCCTTCCAACTTGTTCAGTTCAAAGCAATAAACATCAATAGTGACGAAAACCTTGTTTCATTTATATTTGTTCAATATACAGATGAAGTCGGAAGTTTACATACACTTAGGTTGGAGTCATTACAACTAGTTTACATACACTTAGGTTGGAGTCATTACAACTAGTTTACATACACTTAGGTTGGAGTCATTACAACTCGTTTACATACACTTAGGTTGGAGTCATTACAACTAGTTTACATACACTTAGGTTGGAGTCATTAAAACTAGTTTACATACACTTAGGTTGGAGTCATTACAACTAGTTTACATACACTTAGGTTGGAGTCATTACAACTAGTTTACATACACTTAGGTTGGAGTCATTACAACTAGTTTACATACACTTAGGTTGGAGTCATTACAACTAGTTTACATACACTTAGGTTGGAGTCATTACAACTAGTTTACATACACTTAGGTTGGAGTCATTAAAACTAGTTTACATACACTTAGGTTGGAGTCATTACAACTAGTTTACATACACTTAGGTTGGAGTCATTACAACTAGTTTACATACACTTAGGTTGGAGTCATTACAACTCGTTTTTCAACCACTCCACAAATGTCTTGTTAACAAACTATAGTTTTGGCAAGTCAGTTAGGACATCTACTTTGTGCACGACACAAGTCATTTTCCCAACAATTGTTTACAGACAGATTATTTCACTTAGAAAACATGAACACCACACAAGGGTTAAAGCACAACGGAAATTGAGCGCTTCAGCACGGCTGATCACATAACTTCAAAACAGAGATGCAGGGCTGTAAACCTATTCAACTAGGATCTAGAACTATTTAATGGCATCAAAGACCACAATTAAGGAGGAAGGAATGTGTAAAGCAATAGTCTGAGGGGGACGATGTGTTCGAGTTATGACCTTATTGAAGCATCACACTGTTCAACATGAGATCTATTATTTAAAACACCCTGATCAACCATTGGAGGTTAAATCAAGCGTGTAAACTTGTCAGCGATACTGCCCTTCAACTGGAAGGTAGAAGAAGTGGGAGAGTGACGCTTTGGCTTCCTTGAGCTATCTAGGACAGGCAAGCCATTGGTTTATGGTGCTAAAATAGGATAAATGTATATTTGGTTGTAACACTGTCATGGCTGAGAATGATGAGCACTTTGGCTACGTTCAGCGGTGTCCCCAGCTCTCTTGATAAGAAGACTGGCATGTGACATCAAAACGTTCAAGGTCACTATCAGACTTGTGCCACTGTGCTGTATATTAGAGGTCGACCGATTTTTCGGAATGGTCGATTAATTAGGGCCGATTTCAAGTTTTCATAACAATCGGAAATCGGTATTTTTGGACACCGTTTTTTTTTTTTTTAACACCTTTATTTAATCTTTATTTAACTAGGCAAGTCAGTTAAGAACACATTCTTATTTTCAATGACGGCCTAGGAACGGTGGGTTAACTGCCTCGTTCAGGGGCAGAACGACAGATTTTCACCTTGTCAGCTCGGGGGATCCAATCTTACAGTTAACTAGTCCAACGCAATAACGACCTGCCTCTCTCTCGTTGCAATCCACAAGGAGACTGACTGCCTGTTACGCGAATGCAGTAAGCCAAGGTAAGTTGCTAGCTAGCATTAAACTTATCTTATAAAAAACAATCAATCAATCATAATCACTAGTTAACTACACATGGTTGATGATATTACTAGATATTATCTAGCATGTCCTGCTAGATTGATTGAGCCTAAAAGCATACAAGTATCTAAGTATCTGACTGAGCGGTGGTAGGCAGAAGCAGGCATGTAAACATTCATTCAAACAGCACTTTCGTGCATTTTGCCAGCAGCTCTTCGTTGTGCGTCAAGCATTGCGCTGTTTATGACTTCAAGCCTACCAACTCCCGAGATGAGGCTGGTGTAACCGAAGTGAAATGGCTGGCTAGTTAGCGCGCGCTAATAGCGTTTCAAACATCACTCGCTCTGAGCCTGTGGTTGTTTCCCTTGCTCTGCATGGGTAACCCTGCTTCGAGGGTGGCTGTTGTTGTTGTGTTGCCGGTTCGAGCTCAGGGAGGAACGAGAAGCGAGGAGAGGGACGGAAGCTATACTGTTACACTGGCAATACTAAAGTGCCTATAAGAACATCCAATAGTCAAAGGTTAATGAAATACAAATGGTATAGAGGGAAATAGTCCTATAATTTCAATAATAACTACAACCTAAAACTTCTTACCTGGGAATATTGAAGACTCACGTTAAAAGGAACCACCAGCTTTCATATGTTCTCATGTTCTGAGCAAGGAACTGAAAGGTTAGATTTCTTACATAGCACATATTGCACTTTTACTTTCTTCTCCAACACTTTGTTTTTGCATTATTTAAACCAAAGTGAACATATTTCATTATTTATTTGAGGCTAAATTGAATTTATTGATCTATTATATTATATTAAAATAAGTGTTCATTCAGTATTGTTGTAATTGTCATTATTAAATTAAAAAATGTTTTTAAATAAAAACAAAACAAAAAAAAGGACCAATTAATCGGTATCGGATTTTTTGGTCCTCCAATAACCGGTATCAGTGTTGAAAAATCATAATCGGTCGACCTCTACTGTATATATTACTGTGTAATCTATTCTGAATGGGCAAGACAGTAGCAGTCGGGATAAACTGTCTTCCCTGCCACTCTGCATAGGGAATCTCCATATGATGTCATATCAGACCTGACACCCACCGTCTCTCTGGCATACCAAAGCTCTTTGGCCTGGAAAGATACAAAGAGCATCTAAATGGAACAGATTTTCAGCCATCTGAATCATCTTCACTGAAAGATACCAAGAGCTTCTAAATGGAACAGATTTGAGCCATCTGAATCATCTTAACTGAAAGATACCAAGAGCTTCTAAATGGAACAGATTTGAGCCATTGAATCATCTTAACTGAAAGATACCAAGAGCTTCTAAATGGAACAGATTTGAGCCATCTGAATCATCTTCACTGAAAGATACCAAGAGCTTCTAAATGGAACAGATTTGAGCCATCTGAATCATCTTCACTGAAAGATACCAAGAGCTTCTAAATGGAACAGATTTGAGCCATTGAATCATCTTAACTGAAAGATACCAAGAGCTTCTAAATGGAACAGATTTGAGCCATCTGAATCATCTTCACTGAAAGATACCAAGAGCTTCTAAATGGACAGATTTGAGCCACCTGAATCATCTTCACTGAAAGATACCAAGAGCTTCTAAATGGAACAGATTTGAGCCATCTGAATCATCTTCACTGAAAGATACCAAGAGCTTCTAAAAGGAAAAGATTTGAGCCATCTGAATCATCTTCACTGAAAGATACCAAGAGCTTCTAAATGGAACAGATTGGAGCCATCTGAATCATCTTCACTGAAAGATACCAAGAGCTTCTAAAAGGAAAAGATTTGAGCCATCTGAATCATCTTCACTGAAAGATACCAAGAGCTTCTAAATGGAACAGATTTGAGCCATCTGAATCATCTTCACTGAAAGATACCAAGAGCTTCTAAATGGAACAGATTGGAGCCATCTGAATCATCTTCACTGAAAGATACCAAGAGCTTCTAAATGGAACAGATTGGAGCCATCTGAATCATCTTCACTGAAAGATACCAAGAGCTTCTAAATGGAACAGATTTGAGCCATCTGAATCATCTTCACTGAAAGATACAAAAGCAATTGAATTAAACTCGTTAGTATGTGATAATTGAAAAAGGGGCATATTACTGTCCAATCAAAGTATGTCCCCGTCTGTAATTAAAAGATAAATACTTTGGCACAAGCAAAACCTTCTTGATAAACAACTATAGCAAGAGAGAGTTATTAAAGTGATCCAAACAAAGCCATGACAAAACTTCCCCAGCTTGACCAATCTGATGGGGACGTGTCTAACAGAGGAAGTGTGAAAATTAGGTTCATATATCTTTCATTTGAGAAAATCCCCTGGGTATGAAGTGGAACGGCCTCCCAATCACACAAAGCACACAGCCAAAGACATTGATCCAAAGCTCCTTACAGGGTTTTGCTTTTTTTTCTTTTTTTTTACCCCAAAGAGGATAGACTAGAGATCTCTCACCCAGCCTGAAATGCAAAACATCCCATGTTATATCTCAGAGAAGAAAAAAATCTGTAGGGAAGGGCATAGGATCGTCACTATGTAGAATGCAAATATAGGTTTTCCTGCAAGTGTTATATCTCTATAAGCTCTCTATCATAACTACTGTGTGTGTTTAAAGCCGCCCACAATCAGAACGTAGGCCTGTATTCAGTAAAGCCCCATAGCCTATGCAGTTGAAAGGTTCATAGCAGCATGTTATTTATATGGAGCTGTCTACTGCTCACATTCATGGAGCTGAAGAAGACACTTTGAACCAATGGCGTCTTGCAGCTGAAACACTTTGTGATGTGTTGCTTTGATTCTTTTTTTGATCCAGGTACTGTATGTTCATTTCATTTGATCCTTTCGGTTCTCAGGTGGGGTGGGATTGGGATGAGGTGGGAGGTGAAACTTCATTTTGTATGCATGTGTTCATGTTTGTTGAAAGTGATTATTAAATTTAAAAAACATCACAAAAAAACGTTCATAGCTGCCACCTTCACTTTTACTACAACCATAATGAGTCCGGTTTTCCCCACAAGGAACTCCCATAGGCTATATTCTCCATGCATACTGAGAATGTATGTTTTCTATAAGAGTCCCTTCCAGAAGACTGTTGACCTTAAAGGTGCCCAAAACAATACAAGTCTAATCAATGAATGTTACTGTTCAATATCTCCTGATATGGTTTACAAATAATACATGGACAAGTTGTCTACTATGGGCTACATATTGTAACTCCAAACAAACCATCTAGAGTTGAACCGCCCAATAAGGGATACATATTTCATGTCACTATGTTCCCAAACCTTGAAGCCTTCTACGGACTTCAGGCGGAAGCCTTCATGGGTACGTGTGCATCTAATGTAACCCAATCAGCACGTGAAGCAATTACTTGCGGAATGCATAACTGAACACTGTATCCATAAAAATGACAAAAACTCGCCCATGGCATGGGTGTCTTATTTCTGATGCTACCGTAGTCGAACTTTAGTACCTTTTTCCGCTAAATTAATGCAAGAAATGTGATACTTAATTAGTAGAATTTATGTCCCTGAAAATAAATTATAACATTTAAATGTGCCAACATCATAACTCACATTACTAAATCATGAAACAAAATGCCACACCCACACGCCTGACAATAACATTCCAGAGTAACATTCCACCCTGTCCGACAGCCAGGCCAACGACATAAATCCCAAAACATGACTCAATGCAGAAAATGTACAAACCATTAAAAATATATAGCATATTTTACAAGATCATCGATAGCTGCCGAGCGCCTCCGGGATATACAAAATGAATCCGATTACACCTTCTCAAACATAACACACCCCCATTCCAGTCATGACACCAATTCTGCTACTTAGCAACATGAACTGTACAATAGAGAAATTCAAGGAGCTGCGCTACAAAATAACCATCATTTGAATGTAACTTTGTTGCACGTCCGCCCTTTGAACACAACAGATCAGGAAGCAAAAATAAAAGTTTGCGCTCCCTAGCCGCGTCTTCTTTCAACTTAAGAGATTCATTATTTCGATATTTTTGGGGGAACAATAGAAATACGTATCAAAGCTTTTTTGTAATCAACAGCAGACAAAAGAGTGCATAACAGAGTCGTGCAAACAGTTCACTCACCTTGTTTGACACACTTAAGGCGGACAGGGTCTTTGCTGTGTCTGACCACTGCATGTACGTCCCTGATGGTTAGTCCGGCCACTGGCGTTTCATTGACCTCAAGGAGTAGTTCATCTTGGGACAGTCTGCCGCTCTGGCAGGCCACCTTGCCTTGCCTAACCTCCCCAAGATATGGGAACTGTCCATTCTCCGCGCCTCCCTTCAACTCGAACCCAAGCTCCCCTTCCTTATTCCTGCAAAGGACACTCTCGTAGACTTTGTTGGTCCAGTGGTTTTTCTTCTTCAGGCTTTTGGACATGGCTGAATAGTGGCTATCCCTTGAGGGCACCCATGCAAGAAATTATCGGTCCTTTCCGCGGGCGTCCCTGGTTTTAGCTTCCCAGCTTGATGTTATGGTGAACAGTTTCAACAAACGCCAGTGGTCGTATCCATGTCAGCACAGGATACACAGCAGCTGTCTCAGCCTGCGTTGCTGTACTGAGCTCGATATACACACAGTTGCAGCCAACTGACCCGGATGTGATGTCTGTAGGAGGAGAGAAGGCAAGGCTCCCGAATCCGAAGCTTCCCGCAGAAAGGAAAAAATGAAGGAGAGAAAATTAACGGTATTTTCCACTGGCATGGCCACGCGCATCAGATCAGACTGACCTGGGAAGAAGCAGAAAGCAGCCGCCTCGCCTCCATCTCTCACAGACACATTTTCCGAGTTCTTAGAGACATGGATACTTTGTTGCCGAAATTCCACAGTTGTAGGATGCAGAGTTGCCTATAGTGAAGGTGGCATTTAAAAAAAACGCATATTTTCTGTATGCCCATTGTTCTCGTGTTCGATGTTGAAACCAATTTTATGCTGCTACACTTACATATAGCCTACTTGTGTATTCACGATAATATCTACAACAACAAAAATCACTGTAGGCTATTCAGTTCCACAATATGTATGTATTTATTTCATGGTAATTACATTGGTATACGTTTAACAAGTTGAACAATTGAAATTGTATGCTGTAACAACATTGACCTGCACTGTAACGACACTAACGTAGTTGTTATGTAAATACCTATTTATTTGCGCTTGAATAAAACAAAATGTAATTGCAAACACTTATTGAGGCACAATGGTCCTCCTGTCAGACACTCCAACTGTATGTCAACTATTCACATGGGACTAGTCCTCTAGTATGGCCATACATGTTTGAATGAGGAAGCCTTTTAGTTGATATTACAATTTAATGGGTAGGCTACACAGCTACCGTACAGTACAAAGTTAGTTTTATACAATATTCAATGCTGTTGTTGCAGATTTTCCCCCCAGGCTCCACTCTGTTTATTTCGGTTTTTGGCTTGTGAAAGTTTTATTCACTGGTTTACTGTTTCCCCCAGTTCAACATGCATTATGGTCAGGTGACACTTCTGCAAACAGTCTCTGATTGCAGTCCAGGATGCTAGCCTTACAAGTCCCTGTCACATAACCACACACAGCGCTCACTTCACAGCACACCGTGGCCTGAGTGTTACTGTATATGCTAGGGTTGATATCTGGCCAGACAGACCACAGTTCTATACATACTGGATTCAGACATTAACATCTGAATCCATGCACTGGAATCTGAAGCACCGACACTGGAAATGTATTCTCATAATTTATGGTCTGTGAAACTCTTTTTCTTGAATACATTAATTCCTTTGTTTACCCTGAGCATTGATGCAGGGAAAAGACAAATGAAAGACAATCTGAAGCCTTTCAGTGAGACGGCTGCCACCCTCGGTTTCTATTTCTCTCCGTATGAGAACAGATGAACTGTCATTAAATAATGCTGATTATACAGGACTATCCCACGCCCATTGTAGAGTGCAGTGAATATGACAGGAAAGTGGATTGAAGTGTAATCTGTGTTCATCTGGATGAATTGGGAGATAATCCGAGGATGGTGTACATGGCCTGTAGTGGCCACAGAGCCTCATGTCCCTGCTCAGTAAGACAACATGTGCTTCGACAGACACAGGGAGAAGAGCACAATTAAAAAGCTGTGGTCTAGTATGGTTAAATAGATTTGCCCAAAAGTGCAGTCATATCTCCCTGTCTCTCCACATCCTGACAATCACAAGACAATTCAATATTTATTGCTCTTTTTTACCCAGCTTTCCAATGAGATTTTCTTCAAATGAAGCAAATTCCCATTCCTCTAAAATGAATCTAAAAGGGAGCCAAATGAGTTTAAAAGTTATTATTTCTCCCAGTATAATCCATCTTCAAACAAGAACGTAAGTATTTGATTTAGGAACCACCTTCTCCCAGGAGACATACAGTTCTTAGTTCTATAAGCAGTGTAGTATCTTCAACTCTGTGGGCAATCCTCTTTGAACTTTCTCCCTCAAAGCAGCTCAATCTCTCTGATGATAAGTAGGCCAACGCAGTATGCCACTCCGTCTTCATTCAGAATATCCCAATTATTATGTCATAATTATCATGTCCTTCCTATCGAGGGTCTTTTAGTTATTTTTACTCAGTAGTTGAATATACCTTGTAGCACAGAAACGTTCATTTAGATACAGATTTGATTTCTACAGCTTTCTCTAACTCCATTATAATTATGTTTTTTAAGAGTCACTTTTGGTGTCCTTGATAAGTGATGGAAACACTGGCCAGTGGATATAGACTCCTCCCAAGCAACCAGAGAAGCGGCCCTCTGCATTCCAGAGGTGGGAGTACCACTGACTCCGGTCAAACTGAGAAAGAGGAGTCTTTTGAAGGCTGGAATTCCGTGGAAGAAGTGTTTGACCTAGGAGAGGAATTCTCAGAGGGTGGCAGAATACTGATGCTGGGGAGGAGTTCAGGCCATCGTCTACACAAGGGGTGAGATGAATGGGACTAGAATAACAGACTGATTAAACTGAGTCAGGTTGACATGTAGGGTGTGCTCTGGTATGGCATGTCCAGGACTGGTGGATTTAAACACCATTTTTTTATTTAACCTTTATTTAACCAGGTAGGCTAGTTGAGAACAAGTTCTCATTTGCAACTGCGACATAGCCAAGATAAAGCAAAGCAGATCGACACATACAACAACACAGAGTAACACGTGGAGTTAAACAAACACAGTCAATAATACAGTAGAAAAAGTCTATATACAATTTGTGCAAATGACATAGGATAAGGGAGGTAAGGCTATAAATAGGCCATGGTGGTGAGAAAATTACAATATAGCAATCAAACACTGTAATGGTAGATGTGCAGAATATATATGTATATATTTATGAGTATGTATATATTTATATGTATGTATATATGAATGTACAAGTAGAGATATTGGGGTACAAAGGAGCAAGATAAATAAATAAATAAATAAATACAGTATGTGGATGAGGTAGTTGAATGGGCTATTTACAGATGGGCTACGTACAGGTGCAGTAATCTGTGAGCTGCTCTGACAGCTGGTGCTTAAAGCTAGTGAGGGAGATATGAGTGATTTTTGCAGTTCGTTCCAATCATTGGCAGCAGAGAACTGGAAGGAAAGGCGGCCAAAGGAAGAATTGGCTTTGGGGGTATTCAGTGAGATATACCTGCTGGAGTGCGTGCTATGGGTGGGTGCTGCTATAGTGACCAGTGAGCTGAGATAAGGCGGGGCTTTACCTAGCAGAGACTTGTAGATGACCTGAAGCCAGTAGGTTTGGCGACGAGTATAAAGCGAGGGCCAGTCAACGAGAGTGTACAGGTTGCAGTGGTGGGTAGTATATGTGGCTTTGGTGACAAAATGGATGGCACTGTGATAGACTGCATCCAATTTGCTGAGTAGAGTGTTGGAGGCTATTTTGTAAATGACATCGCCGAAGTCGAGGATTGGTAGGATGGTCAGTTTTACGAGGGTATGTTTGGCAGCATGAGTGAAGGCTGCTTTGTTAAGAAATAGGAAGCCGATTCTAGATTTAATTTTGGATTGGAGATGCTTAATGTGAGTCTGGAAGGAGAGTTTACAGTCTAACCAGATACCCAGGTATTTGTAGTTGTCCACATATTCTAAGTCAGAACCGTCCAGAGTAGTGATGCTTGACGGGAGGGCAGGTGCGGGCAGCGACCGGTTGAAGAGCATGCATTTAGTTTTACTTGTATTTAAGAGCAGTTGGAGGCCATGCAAGGAGAGTAGTATGGCATTGAAGCTCGTCTGGAGGTTACTTAACACAGTGTCCAAAGAAGGGCCAGAGGTATACAGAATGGTGTCGTCTGCGTAGAGGTGGATCAGAGAATCACCAGCCGCAAGAGCGACATCATTGATATATACAGAGAAAAGAGTCGACCCAAGAACTGAACACTGTGGCACCCCCATAGAGACTGCCAGAGGTCCGGACAACAGGCCCTCCGATTTGACACACTGAACTCTATCAGAGAAGTAGTTGGTGAATCAGGCGAGGCAATCATTTGAGAAACCAAGGCTATCGAGTCTGCCGATAAGAATGTGATGATTGACATTCAAAAGCCTTGGCCAGGTCGATGAATACGGCTGCACAGTAATGTCTCTTATCGATGGTGGTTATGATATCGTTTAGGACCTTGAGCGTGGATGAGGTGCACCCATGACCAGCTCTGAAACCGGATTGCATAGCGGAGAAGGTACGGTGGGATTCGAAATGGTTGGTAATCTGTGTGTTAACTTGGCTTTCGAAGACCTTAGAAAGGCAGAGTAGGATAGATAATCATGTATGCTAACGTTTTAGTGTGAAAGATTGTGCATTAGCCATATCAGAATGTGAAAACATTATAGCCCTTGCAGTATCTTCAGGAACTTTTTAAGCACATACCCATCGCTCTGTTTCGTCGACTGAGTGGTTTACAGTAGGAGGGACAGCAGGTGTGATATTGGTATGGGAGTTGGCACAATGGGCTTTGGAGCTGTGAAGGACTGCTGTGGGAACTGTCCACTCTTCCATATTGCACTGCTCCAGATGGGAGCTGCCAATTGGCTCTAACGGTGATGCTGCCTCCAGGACCTCTGTATGCTACGCTTCTACGTGATGTAATGAATATGACAGGGGTAATTTCAAGGCAATTAAAGTCGGTCCAGGAATAAAGCAATGTAGGCTGATGGCTCCAATTGTGTCGCTACACAGCATAAAGAGAGAGGTGTGATTGGAGAGGACAATGGCCGCTTTGTTCCATCCCTTACAGTGATGCTCATTGTCGCCGCAATGAAGTGTGTAAGTCTTGTTGACGGTGATTTGGCAGCTTGAGTTTTCATCTCTCAATATAAAAAGCGGTGGAGTAATTGAATGGGGCCTGATTGTTCCAGGCCGTCGGCAGGGCAAGGAGATAATCAACTCTGCGATCCTGCGTTTGCTTCATTTGACGTGTTTTTTTTTGCGCCGCCATCTGTTCGACCTAGCTAGCTGCCTAATAAAGGGTTTTCTCTCTCTTATGCGCGCCCAAAGGAATTGAATATGCCAAGAGAAGTAGGGTGGCCGAACCGATACAGCTGCCGGCATCCTCTGGTTTTCCTCGGGCACAGAATGGCTGTGAAAGAGAAGGAGAAGGAGATTCAAATCTCTCGCCATGTTGACTATTAGCCAGTCCTTGTGTTTGAAATGCGTCAAGGACATGTCACAGTGACTGTATTACTGTTTACTGAGGGAGAAATGGAAGAGGCCTGAAAAACTGAGCTGCAATGTTCAGTTCACCAATGAATCAGTCGATACACCACCGCCTCACAATGTTCTCAGATAACAGAACATCTCAGAGTTGTATTATTCATACCTTTCAATGGGGGGGAACTAGCTAGTAGAACACTGTTTTGATTGATGTCCACAGACTCTAAAAAGGAACTCATTGAGGAGTTCCACATTATGTACTGGAGACTGCTTCATGTACGAAGCTCTGGTCTTCATAAACTCTTTTGTTCCTTCAGTGGAGTCCCTTGCCACACTACCATGTATTTTTTAGTTGTCTCACGGTACTCAGTGTGTGAATGAGAAACACCACTACTTGTTGTATGGCAAGGACCTGAATCAGTCTACCAGCTCTGACAAGCTGCTCCTCTTTAAAACAATGAACGGCAGATGACCTCCCTCCCTCCAACCCCCCTTCTCCTCTTCCCTCATTCCCCAGCGCTGGGCTAGCGGTGACTGGAGGATATATTTAGGGCTTTTACAGCGAGTGATTGAGGCGGAATCACAGCGTAGCAATAGCGAGGGGCAGTCACTCTGGAGAGTCCCAGTGAGAAGCACACACTCCTTCAGGACATAAATGAGGACAAGTGTCTCCTCTCTATCGGCTCAGAGATAAGTTCCCCTTCCTTCTCCCAACACTCCAGGCTTTTAACCACTCTTAGTTACACACATGGGTCAGGTCATCTGAAAACAGAGCCTCCCACTGCTGTATCTAGTGTAGTCCTCTGCTGATTCTATGGTGTGATGAGAGGGAAAGTTCCAGTCATACGGTATAATCTTTCATGGACTGACGTCCCAGGGCCCCTCCATCAACGCGGAACGTTGTCATTATTGCACAATCAACGCCACGCCTACGGTTTGATGGACTTAACCGGAACTGGCTTTAACATCATGTCACAAAGCATGTCTGACAAACACGTAGAGACAGATCGAACTGTGACACCTTTCTGCTCTTCTGACATCTCACCGACCATCCTCCTTTCACTGATATTATTACCACCCAAAGCTGCTGCTGAAGATGAATACAACAACGCTACATGAACAGTGTCAAAGGTCATATCTGAAGCATTTTTTTTGGCCTTTAGAAGAATGCATGTAGGTTAGCCTTATTACACAGTTTCAACATAGGATCTCTCTGTGGCGCTCTGTGATCCATGACTCATAGGTAAAGCCTGCAAATTCTAACCCTGACATTTCCCCATCGCCTCTATCAGGTGTAATTCTAAAGACATGGGAGTATTAGCCCTGTTACAGCAGCCACCTTCAGCTGTTGGCTGTGGATGTTTCATCTCGACCTGGTCTAACCCCGTGATGAGGCACAGGCAGATGACAGTCTTGAATCATGCCGTTGAGGGTCGTGTGGTGCAGTGGCAGATGACAGTCTTGAATCATGCCGTTGAGGGCCGTGTGATGCAGTGGCAGATGACAGTCTTTAATCATGCCGTTCAGGGCCGTGTGGTGCAGTGGCAGATGACAGTCTTTAATCATGCCGTTCAGGGCCGTGTGGTGCAGTGGCAGAGGCGGAGAGGGCAAGGAATTAAAGCACTTCACCAACGGTGACAGGGAACGATCCAAAGGGCGTCCTTGTTGCGAGGTCGTTAGTTAGCGCCAAGCCCGGGGCGGTGACAGCATCGGCTGGCATTGTCAGCGAGCTCACACTATGAGAGGGAAGGCGGTACCGGCTGAGAAAGGAGGAAACACAACAGGCCTAGAACTGGGTTCACATAATATTTGAGCGTTTGCTTGAACCCTTCTGGAGTTCCAGATGGACGGGGTTTGCACGTTTGGGACTATACAAGTGGGTCCAATGCGTCAGGCAAGTTCGAACAAGTACAGCTAAAGTATTTTAAATATTTAATTGACTATTTGAACCCAGGTCTACTGAGGGCTGAAAAGGAAGGAGGTTGAGAGGTTAGGAGGGCGGCTCATAGGACCTCACAGGCAGTAATGCTCATTGTCTGGGTCTGGTTCAAAGGCAGAGCTCTCACTTACAGCCCATGGACTGAGCTGAGCCGGCATCAGTCTGGCTGCTGGTGAATGTCAGTCAGGTCTCCCAGAGTCCTCCTCTCTGTGTTCCTCTCATACAGCCTAGCCCACCTAAAGGCTTCCATTGGTCTACTCTCTAGGCCCACAGTACAGTATTACATCACTGTCATACACTATATCTAGGGCCCTGTGTTTTGGACTAGCATGTCCAAAACACAGGGCCTCTATTTGTCCCTTTATTTGAATCCTTTTCCAAAAAGGAGAATTACACCAAAAATGAAAGGAATTGTCTGAGGATGGTGCTGGAGGATGGTGCTGGAGGATTGGTTCTGTACCATTTGATATCAAAAGAAAAGGGTGCACTTTGATGAACAAAAATCCAGGTCATGTGACATGATTGTCCAAAACATAGGGCCCTAACTATATAGTATCACATTTAGAAACAAGTAGACATTAACATTACTGGTGGTAGGCCCATGTCTCTTCTCTCCTCCACCTAGTCCTAGAATGAATAACAGACAAAGCACTGAACAAATGACAAGACAACTTGGTCCGTTCGAAATGTGTGAGACTATGATAGGCATGTTTCACAATAAAAGTATGGCTGTTTTTCTTTGGCAACAGTTGAACAGGCTCATGGTTTTGACAGGTATGACGCTCTTTGACATTCATGAACACAGTAAAATGGATTAAATTGGCAATATGTCACATTTTGGGCGACCAGACCAAATTCACATAGAAATGTGAGTTTTAGATCTATCATTCTACTTAAAAGCCTAAGAAGCGGTAGATCTGTTATATGCGCGCTATTTCTATGCTTCCCATTCAGTACCATTATTGTTTTATTGTGCTATACTTTACACAGGTGTGTGTTGGTCTTTTACCTTGCTGAGGCACTTAACCAGTGACATAATCAACTGAAATGAACCAGACATATGGATTACACTTCAAATGTTGGTAGTAATGAAACTAAGCATAATGGTGTGTGTTTTGCCATTAATAATGAGCTTATTGGAGGAAGAAATGATTAAGAGAACTATCAGACAGATAAGACACTCTCACTCTCCTCCTTTGCATGAAGCAAAAATCAGACAAACATCAAACCTATTCTTTAAAGATTCCCTCTTCTTCTTCGGATCCTCTCTAATGAATGAGACTCAGGCCTGGTTTTGCCTTCTGCTTCCCCCTTTCCTCCCACAGGTCTTTTGAAGAGGTGATGTGGGCTATGACAGGGGTGACATGCTTCCCACCACAACTCTATAATTCATCCCTGAGTTGTGATTTATAACAGCTCGCAGCAGTGCATGTCGCTCACTGCTGGTCAATAAATATGTTCTTTGCCGAGATTAGATGGTTTCAGATGACCCAGATATTAAATCACGTTTCTTCTCCCAACCTTGTTCATGGTAGATTCTCTCAGAGAGAGAGAGAGGAGTCGAGAAGGAATGCTCTAGTTCAACAGTGACCCCTGCTGTAGAGACCCTCTTATTCCAGTGTTGAAAGATAATTTATTGTCATGAATCTTCCCCTGGAGGCAGAACTGAGCGATTTCTGCTAGATGGGCCAGCCGCAACGTCAAAATTGGTTATATTGTAAAAAATCTTGAAAACAAAAATGTAAGGTTATGGTTAAGCATTGGGTTAGCATTGTGGTTAAGGTTGGGGTTAAGGTTAGGTTCAAAATCTGATTTGATGACTTTGTGGCTGTGCCAGCTAGTGACCACTTTGCAGAGCTGCCTCCAGGGCAAGATTCATGACAACATTTAACACCAACCTGCATTGAGATTCCTACCAGGACGTATTACAACAGGGGACAGGATGTGCTGAAGGACAAAAGGCTATTCTGCAGTCGAAGACAATCCTCCCCAAAAGGAGATGTACTTATTTACTTGCTACTGAATTGGCTCCAGTGTGGCTCATTGTGTGTGACTTTGTCCATCCATGTTTTTGTCACTGACTGCACTGTAGGGCACAGTGGGGAATGTTGAGCCAAACGGGTAAGTTGAGCCACTCTTGTTTCTAGGATACCGTACACAAAATGTATAATTTGACCAAATATTTAGGAAATGATCATTTCATGGAGTCTGTGAAGGAAGAAACCACATAGAAAAGTGCTATGCAAGTTAGGTCCCAAAACCAGTCAAATTAATGTATTGTGTTTCGATATATAATTGCAAGGTTGTTCTTTACATCAGCTGGGGTCTCTGTAAGCTTCAATATGAGGTCCTAAACCTAGCATGAAAGAGCATTCTTGTAGCTCTGTGGGCTAATGTAGTCAAAATGTCTGCCTTGCGGTAAGTTGAGCCAATGGCCACGTTGAGCAAATGGCAAGTTGAGCAAATTGAAGTGTTTTCTTCCCAGGCTTAATGCAAGGCATTCGCTAAGGTCGGGGGCCACCGTCTCATTTCTACCCGGTGGTGACAGTATGATATTCTTTGTGATTTTACTGATCCTGTCCTGCATGTGTGACCGCTCCATGTGTTTTATGTGGCTGGCCAGAGGTAAAGAATAATCACAGATTCCCTAACCGCCAGACACTCAGAGAAGAGCAGCTGCCCTGGGCTTCCAACAAACTTATACTGAACATCATCCGCCTGTCATCACTACTAATATGTATCATAGAGATATTGGAAGATCAAAGGCTTTTTCAGTGTAAGGCAGAAAACGTACAGAGCCATATAAAAGCTGCGAGACACACTGGAGTGTGTGTGTTCAGTAGTTGTGAGTTTATATTCATAAAATGATGTTGATTTAGACAGGCACCAGGGGGTTGTGGGTAGCCCAGAACAGGAAGGCTTGAGTGCTGGTGTAAGAGGAGGTGCTTATCAGATCTCTCTAGCTCCTTAAAAGCTCCCAAAGAAATTGGGAGGCATTTCTAACAACGAAGGAACGTGCTTCTGTGTTTGAATAGGATGAAAATATGGGGGACACCTTGGGTCCATTTCAAGTATTTCACTGAAGAGATATGTGACATGGGTTGCTACGCTACAGCACACCTAAAGCATAACTGACAGCTCAGGAAGGCAGACTGCTCGTTTACATTCAGGTCAAATCATACCATCAGCTATCAGACTGAATGAGCTCTAAAGGCCTCTAGCGTTGTCTGAGCCACTGATGTCAACCACTTAAGATTCCGCTCAGACAATAAGGTAAAGATGAAACTTTCTCTACGGGGCCAGATAAAACTAAGCAAACGAATGTGAGACAAGGACATAGGAAAGTGGTCGATACCGTGCCGGTGGCCACAAGCGAGCACGTTTGAGGATGACTTTCCATGTTACCTGCAGGCAGGGGAATGGGATGGAGGGATAAAAAGGGGGAGGAGGAAAGAGAGAAGGGTGACATGGACAGTCATTACTTTAGTCCCTTCTCCTTCCTCTCAGGTAACCATCGGCTTTCTTATCTGGACGGGCTGATGTGAGGGCCCAGATACCCTCCTCTACCCTCGCCACATAGCCAAAACACACTTCATGTCTACCAATGAGCTCACAGGATGGGAGACGGGAAGATGGCGTCATTCAGGGCGACAGGTAAGGTGATGGCGTCAGGGAGGTTTGCGTCATTCAGGGTGACAGGTAAGGTGGTGGCGTCAGGGAGGTTTGCGTCATTCAGGGTGACAGGTAAGGTGATGGTGTCAGGACTGTCAGTCTATGTCCCGACTTCGCCCTCTCCTCTAAAACTTTTATCACTCTCTATAAACTCAGAAATGAAGCTGAGAATCCCAAGAGGGAGAGACAGGCTGGCACAACTGTTGAATAAAATGGCAACCTCAAAATGTTCATAAACTCACTAGGTTATTAAAGACGAATATCCAGACTATTCATCAATATACAAGTATTGCATTTTCACTGTGGAAATTTCAAAATTCACAAACACAAATCATATTGCCATTTGGGGAGTCTATTACCGGGGTGAGCTACAGATGTAGGATCTTAATTTGAACAAGTTTTCTACAGCAGGAAAATAATCCTGCAGCAACAGTGGATTATAATTAATGGACATTTACAGTATGTAGGGGTTGATACATTTTTCGTAAGGAAAAATCAAATGGAAATGACAAACTTCATAAGCCTTTTTAAACCTCTCGTGCAACAGGGTGATCAAATTAAGATCCTACGTCTGGAATGGGCTGTAATGGCCCACAAGTAATGAAACTACAGGACCACTCCTAACAAACCATTTACAGGGTCGGTACACTTTCTAGATCCGGTCACCTGAGCTGACCATAGACAATGCTGCAGTGTGAACCTTTGGGGACATTTCCTCAAAGGAGAGACAAATTGTTTGGGGAAAAAAACACGGAATTATGGGTCTGAATGCAGCAGACCCAATCTCTTATCAGAGTATCCCAGGGCAGTAGGCTTACCTCAGAGACACAGTGTGGTCTGAGGCTGGCCTGGCACTAACGCCTAGTTAAAAGTGCCAACCTGGCACTGGAAGACATTGAAGACATGAAGACATTCAGCTCAATAGTAACATCTTGTCAGCGCTTTGATTCTACATTCACTACAGGAGATAAGACAGTGTTTTGAAAATGACATGATTCCTTGTCTTTGAGGCCAGGCTGGATTGCTGCAAGCTAGAGACTGACTGAATAAGCATCTCTGTATAGCTCTCTTCCTCTGTCATTCTGTCTCTCCCCCCCGATCTCTGCTATGGGAGAAATATCCTTCCCTAATACCATGCTGACAGATTGCTTTCTGCTCGGAGAACGATAGCCCTCAAAGCGCCATGACTAATTCCCCTGACATCACACACGCTCATGGAAAAACTGCTCCACTTGATTCCCTCTTTCCTCAAAGACAAAACAACTCTAATAGTAGAGGTAAACCCCCAAAGGCTAGTAGCAACGCTACTAATAACCCAATAACCAGCCTCGTCCAACAGCAGAGAGGAGACCCAAATGAAAGACACACATGCTGAACAGAGAGGGTGGAGATTATGATGGAGACACACATCACACACCAAGAACAAGGAAGTCGTGTGAGATTACAGCTGTTGACTGTTATACTAACCACACATACCCTCAGCAGTACTGAGGAGACTAACATCTATCATTTGTTGATGGATGTGTAGTGTGTAAGTTTAGTGCTCATAGCGAGTGCCCACTGGGCACAGACGTCAGTTCAACCTCTAATTTTGATTTACATTTGGTTCAGTTGTCAACTAATGTGATTTCAACTTGAAATCAACAAAACATTTCACCATGTCATTGGATTTAGGTTAAACGTTGGCTAAAAAAAGACTGAATGACCTTATGTTGATGACTTTTTGCAAATCTAATCAGTTTTCCACATTGATTCAATGTCATCGCATGGATTTTTTTTCACTGAAATGACATAGAAACTGTGTGAGAGGCTGGTGCTGAGTGTGAGAGGCTGAACAGGGAGAATAGACATGAGCAGCCCTCCCCCTATGGGCTTCATTAGATGGTTGGATATATCATTGGGAAAGTGCTGTTTTGTTGTCTCTCTGCATTTTCTATTGAATAACAGGAAGAATGTCATCACGACAATGAAGAGACGCAGGACAGAGCGACAGAGGAAGATCATTTACACTGTAATGATGTGCAGCGCTAGCCTGGTAATACACACACACACACACACACACACACACACACACAGAGAGAGAAATCAGAACCATGGGAAGCCACATCATATTTAGCTTACTGTGGAAGACCATGGGGTTTGGTCAAGATATTTACACAGATTAGACACGGACAGAGTAGGATAAACAGCTCATGCTGTCATTTTGTAAATGAAGGGGGAGAAATGTGTCAGGGAATGATAGAACTGTGCTTGGCTTATTACAGACCTATTTGAAGTGGCCTATTTCGAAAGAACGCTGTCAGGGAAAGTGTTTTTTAAATTTTTATGGGTGTCAATGGGTAAATGGCATCTGCTATCTGTGCCAACCCTTGTCATGCCCTTGGGGATGGGATGGGACAGGGTCAATGATACGTCCTATGGCTATCAGGGGCGGGGCGTGTATTCATGGATGCCAAGCTTTCCCAAATATTTGACCAACAAAATAAATTAAGATTTCTCTTTCGTCTCTCTCTGCGTTTCCATAATCTCCAGTCAATTTTCTTATTGGCTATATTTCATCATTAAGGACTGCACTGCTATCAGATCAGTTTGTGTGACCCATTCCAAATCAGCATCACAGCCCATGGGCTTTGGAGGAGTTCATGTGAAGAATTTGCTAAGATCAAAGTGAAGGTCAATGCATATGTGCACGTGCACGAACGTACAGGAACACACACTGATGATACGCACTAGAGAGCAGTCGTTCACGGGTGCTTTTTGAATTACAGTGGCATTTGGGAAAACATTTTCAGAATTTTTCTAGATTGTTTTTATTTAAATGAATTTGGGTATTGTACGTCTTACCATTCTAAATAAACTAATATGGTATCTACAGGACTTTAAATAATTGTTACCCTTATGATAACATTGTGCCACCAGTAAGAATAGTAACATCAATGATGATGGTAACACAAATGAGATATTCGAGGTAAATTAGGATTTTAGAAAATGGCAGCCACAAATGCTCGAATCTAAGGTCATCAATTCTTTCCAAATAATTTAGTTTAAAGTTCTGCCAGGCCATACTTGCGAACATTAGAAAAAGATTAAGTGAAAACTTTCTCTGTCTCAAAATGCACATCAGCCAATTAAAATCGTTGATGTAAGTTGCACGTGATCAAACGCTACATGCTAACTGTTTCCATTAGATAAAATGCACATGTAGCCCTATGCTGACCTGCACAGCTGGCCGTGCTTATATGTAGTTACAAATTCTGTATCAGCCAGTTATATTTGTGAAAATAGTTGAACGTGATCCAACATTTGTTCATGAAAGTGTCCTCAACAGAAGTCCAACGGCACCTTCAACTAGCTTTCAGTGTAGAGCGGCCAGTTATTGTCTCAGATTGGGGCAAGGATTGGAATCCCACAGGAGTCCCCCCCCCCCCTATAAAATGTATAATTACATTTACTGTGTTAGTGTGTTGTGTTGAGAAAGGAGTTGAAAAGTCTTGAAAGTGAAGATTAAGAATACATTTAATGAGGAGCTGCATAATTCTTATGACAAAAGAAAGATGCGTTGTGGCACACACCTTCCATGTCGTACATTATTTTCCATATAACGCATAGCCCCTCGTTGATTATCCTAAACATATATTACATAGAACTTTGTGACATATGCATTATTTGAATCGAGCATTGAGGACCAGCAGTGTACAGTGTTTTCCTTAACAAAAATGCTTAACTCGTACCCACGGTTAATTTGCACTATAATTTTAGAGTCAACAGCTTTAGCAGTGTGTGCCACCTGGAAGCAGTGGCAATAATGATACATAATGGTTATTTGCTAAGTCCATAAGGCTCTTCGACCTTTTACAATGTACGATGAACTTAAATGTTGTATAGACCTCTGTTCTTTTTATCTCTCGTAAAAGCACATGGATGTGTGTGTGAAATGGATGAGCAAAATGTGGGATTTTGTCATACATGCAAAAATGTGCCTTTTTACATTTGTCTAACATTAGCAGCTAGTAGCGTAGTCAAGGACGCGTCATGCAATATTGGCACTCCACACGAGACAGACCAATTGGAACAAAAGTAAACCGTCGGAGGTTTAAAATATCCCTTTGGTGGCCAAGTTGACTTAAGAAATGCCATTGGTTGATGGATATAAAGTCTAACATCTTTGATAGGCTGATGCAGAATTTGCTACTGGAAATAATCAATGCCACCTGGTCGGGTTAGCGAGAGAAAGTTTTAACTTTTTCTACTGTTTGCAAGTACAGCTCCATTGTATCTACGACTTGTACTCACCACCAACCACGGATTGTTTGTGTGTGGACTGATTCTTAGAGTATGCTCACTGGTCCCGTGTGGATAGGCATCCAGCAGATGCGCCCGCTCAGTAATTAGAATCTTCTGTTGAGGGTTCATTTTTATTAGTTGAACGTTTGTGATATTATGTCCTGAGATATTGAAATGTATTGGGCATTGATATTTAAAATAGTGATAAGTGGGTATTTACTTTGGAGTGACATGTTAATTGATTAAATATCTGTTTAGGTACATTTTGGATTAGTTGCTACTGTTAGGGGCTGGATCTACTATTTTACACAGACACACACACACACACACACACACACACAGAAAGAGAGAGACACACACACAATCTTGCATATTCTCACTATTTGATACACAGTGATATACCGTGCATGACGGAAAGTATTCAGACCCATTGACTTTCCACATATTGTTACATTACAGCCTTATTCTAAAATGTGTTCAATTATGTTTTCCCCTCATAAATCTACACACAATGCACCATAATGACAAAGCAATAATAGGTTTTAAGAAATGTTTGCAAATTTATAAAAAATAAAAAACGTACGTTATTTACATACAGTTCAAGTCGGAAGGTTGGAGGTTGGAATCATTAAAACTCGTTTTTCAACCAATCCACAAATGTCTTGTCAACAAACTATAGTTTTGGCAAGTCGGTTAGGACATCTACTTTGCGTGTGACACAAGTCATTTTTTCCAACAATTGTTTACAGACAGATTATTCACTTATAATTCCCTGTATCACAATTCCAGTGGGTCAGAAGTTTACATACACTGAGTTGACTGAGCCTTTGAACAGCTTGGAAAATTCCAGAAAAGGATGTCATGGCTTTACAAGCTTCTGATAGGCTAATTGACATCATTTCAGTCAATTGGAGGTGTACCTGTGGATGTATTTCGAGGTTTACCTTCAAACACAGTGCCTCTTTGCTTGACATCATGGGAAAATCAAAAGAAATCAGCCAAGACCTCAGAGAAAAATTGTAGACCTCCACAAGTCTGGTTCATCCTTGAGAGCAATTTCCAAACGCCTGAAGGTACCACGTTCATCTGTACAAACAATAGTACGCAAGTACAAACACCATGGGAGCACACAGCCGTCATACCGCTCAGGAAGGAGACGCGTTCTGTCTCCTAGAGATTAACTTATTTTGGTGCGAAAAGTACAAATGCATCCTAGAACAACAGCAAAGGACCTTGTGAAGATGCTGGAGGAAACAGGTACAAAAGTATCCATATCTACACTAAAACGAGACAATATCGACATAACCTGAAAGGCCGCTCAGCAAGGAGGAAGCCACTGCTCCAAAACCTCCATAAAAAAGCCAGACTAAGGTTTGCAACTGCACATGGGGACAAAGATTGTACTTTTTGGAGAAATGTCCTCTGGTCTGATGAAACCAAAATAGAACTGTTTGGTCAAAATGACCATTGCGATAATTGGAGGAAAAAGGGAAGAACACCATCCCAACCGTGAAGCACGGGGGTGGCAGCATCATGTTGTGGGGGTGCTTTGCTGCAGGAAGGACTGGTGCACTTCACAAAATAGATGGCATCATGATTTAGTTAAATAATGTGGGTATATTGAAACAACATCTCAAGACATCAGTCAGGAAGTTAAAGCTTGGATGCAAATGGGTCTTCCAAATGGACAATGACCCCAAGCATACTTCCAAAGTTGTGGCAAAATGGCTTAAGGACAACAAAGTCAAGGTATTGGAGTGGCCATCACAAAGCCCTGACCTCAATCCTATAGAAAATGTGTGGGCAGAACTGAAAAAGTGTGTGTGAGCAAGGAGGCCTTCAAACCTGACTCAGTTACACCAGCTCTGTCAGGAGGAATGGGCCAAAATTCACCCAACTTATTGTGGGGAGCTTGTGGAAGGCTACCCAAAATGTTTGACCCAAGTTAAGTGATTTACAGGCAATGCTACCAAATACTAATTGAGTGTATGTAAACTTCTGACCCACTGGGAATGTGATGAAAGAAATAAAAGCTGAAATAAATCACTCTCTACTATTATTCTGACATTTCACATTCTTAAATGTCAGGAATTTATGAAAAAAAGAGTTTAAATGTATTTGGCTAAGGTGTATGTAAACGTCCGACTTCAACTGTAAGTATTCAGACTTTCTGTAATGAAACTCAAAATTGAGCTCAACTGCATCCTCTTTCCATTAATCATCCTTGAGATGTTTCTACAACTGGTTTTGGAGTCCCCCTCTGCTAAATCCAATTGATTGGATATTATTTGGAAAAGCACACATGTAAGGTCCCACAGCTGACAGAGTAAAAATGAAGCCATGAGACATGAGGATGATGAATGGAAACAGGATGCAGCTGAGCTCAATTTCGAGTCTCATAACAAAATGTCTGAATACATATATTGTATTTCAGTTAATTAAAAACATTTTTTTGCAAAACTGTCTAAAAACCTGTTATTGCTTTGTCATTATGCTGAATTGTGTGTAGATTGATGAGGGAAAAAATTATTTAATACATTTTAGAATAAGACTGTAACATAACAAAAGTCAAGGGGTATGAATGCTTTCCGAATGCACTGTATAACACTCTTAAGGAATTGTCCATAGAGCTCTGAGACAGGATTGGGTTGAGGCACAAATCTGGGGAAGGGTACCAAAAAATGTCTGCAGCATTGAAGGTCCACAAGAACACAGTGGCCTCCATCATTCTTAAAAATGGAAGAAGTCTGGAACCACCAAGACTCTTCCTAGAGTTGGCCGCCAGGTCAAACTGATCAATTGGGGGGAAAAGGCCTTGGTCAAGATCCCGATGGTCACTCTGACAGAGCTCCAGAGGTCCTCTGTGGAGATGGCAGAACCTTCCAGAAGGACAACAATCTCTGCAGAAAAAAATAAAAAATATAAAAAATATCTCTGCAGCACTCCACCAATCAGGCCTTTATGGTAGAGTGGCCAGACAGAAGCCACTCCTCAGTAAATGGCACATGATAGCCTGCTTGGAGTTTGCCAAAGGCAGGCACCCAAAACTCTCAGACCATGAGAAACAAGATTCTCTGGTCTGATGAAACCAAGATTGAACTCTTTGGCCTGAATTCCAAGCGTCACGTCTGGAGGAAACCTGGCACCATACATATGGTGAAGCATGGTGGTGACAGCATCATGCTGTGGGGGATGTTTTTCAGCGGCAAGGACTGGGAGACTAGTCAGGATCGAGGGAAAGATGAATGGAGCAAAGTACAGAGAGATCCTTGATGAAAATCTGCTCCAGAGTGCTCAGGACCTCAGACTGAGTGGCCCAGCCAGAGCCCAGACTTGAACCCAATCGAACATCTCTGGAGAGACCTGAAAATAGCTGTGCAGCAACGCTCCTCATCCCACCTGACCGAGCTTGAGAGGATCTGCAGAGAAGAATGGGGGAAATTCCCCAAATACCGGTGTGCCAAGCTTGTAGCATTATACCCAATAAGACTCAAGACTGTATGAAGCACCCTTGGCTTGATGAAGCCAAAGGTGCTTCATCAAAGTACTGAGTAAAGGGTCTGAATATTTATGTAAATGTGATATTTCCATTTTTTTTAATACATTTTTTAAAATAACATTTCTGAAACCTGTTTTTTATTTGTCATTCTAAGTTATTGTGTGTAGATTGATGAGGATTGCAACTTAACAAAATGTGGAGAAAGTCAAGGGATCTGAATGCTTTCCTAATGCACTGTATATATGCCAATAGTGGCATCACCTTTTGCCCCCAGAACAGCCTCAATTCGTCGTGTTATTGACTCAACAAGGTGTCAAAAAAACATTCCACAGGGATGCTGGTGCATGTTGACTCCAATGCTTCCCACAGTTGTGTCTAATTGGCTGGACGTTCTTTGGGTGGTGGACCATTCGTGACACGCGACATGTGAAACTGTTGTGTGAAAAACCCAGCAACGTTGCAGTTTCTGACACACTCAAACTAGTGGATTTGACAAGTGACATCAATAAGTGATCATATCTTTCACCTGGATTCAGAGACGCGTACAAAGCTCTCCCTCGCCCTCCATTTGGCAAATCTGACCATCCTCCTGATTCCTGCTTACAAGCAAATATTAAAGCAAGAAGCACAAGTGACTCTTCTATAAAAAAGTGGTCAGATGAAGCAGATTCTAAACTACAGGACTGTTTTGCCAGCACAGACTGGAAAATGTTCCGGGATTCTTCCGATGGTGTTGAGGAGTACACCACATCAGTCACTGGCTTTATCAATAAGTGCATCGAGGACGTCGTCCCCACAGTGACTGTATGTACATACCCCAGCAGAAGCCATGTATTACACACAACATTAGCACTGAGATAAAAGGTAGAGCTGCTGCTTTTCAAAGAGCGGGACTCTAACCCGAAAGCTATAAGAAATCCAGCTATGCCCTCTGACAAACCATCAAACAGGCAAAGCGTCAAAACAGGACCAAGATCGAATCGTACTACACCGGCTCCGACAAGTGGCAGGGCTTGCAAACTATTACAGACTACAAAGGGAAGCACAGCTGAGAGCTGCCCAGTGACACATGCCTACCAGACGAGCTAAATAACTTAAATGCTCGCTTCGAGGCAAGTAACACTGAAACATGAATGAGAGCATCAGCTGCTCCAGACGACTGTGTGATCACGCTCTCCGCAGCCGATGTGACTAGGTACCAGGACGTGTACTCTGACCATGCGCTGACCAACTGGCAAGTGTATTCACTGACATTTTCAACCTCTCCCTGTCTGAGTTTGTAATACCAACATGTTTCAAGCAGATCACCATAGTCCCTGTACCCAAGAACACTAAGGTAACCTTCCTAAATGACTACCGACTGCCTAAATGACTACCAATTTGCATACGGCACCAACAGATGATGCAATCTCTATTACACTCCACACTGCCCTTTCCCACCTGGACAAAAGGAACACCTATGTGAGAATGCTGTTCATTGACTACAGCTCGGCATTCAAAACCATAGTGCCCTCAAAGCTCATCACTAAGGTAAGGGCCCTGGGACTAAACACCCCCTCTGCAACTGGATCCTGGACTTCCTGAAGGGCGCCCCCAAATTGTAAGGGTAGGTAACAACACATCCGCCGTAATAATCCTCAACATGGGGCCCCTCAGAGGTGCGTGCTCAGTCCCCTTCTGTACTCCCTGTTCACTCGTGACTGTGACTACACTAATAGGCACGACTCCAACACCATCATTAAGTTCTCACACAACAGTGGTAGGCCTGATCACCAACAATGATGAGACAGCCTAGGACAACAACCTCTCCCTCAACGTGATCAAGACAAAAGGAGATAATTGTGGACTACAGGAAAAGGAAGACAGAGCATGCCCCCATTCTCACCGACGGGGCTATAGTGGAGCAGGTTGAGAGCTTCAAGTTCTTTGGTGTCCACATCACCAACAAACTAACATGGTCCAAGCACACCAAGACAGTCATGAAGAGGGCACAACAAAACCTATTCACCCTCAGGAGACTGAAAAGATTTGGCATAGGTCCTCAGATCCTCAAACGGTTTTATAGCTGCACCATCCTGATGGGTTGCATCACTGCCTGGTATGGCAACTACTCGGCCTCCGACCGCAAGGTACTACAGAGGGTAGTTCATACGGCCCAGTACATCACTGGGGCCAAGCTTCCTGCCATCCAGGACCTTTGTACCAGGCGGTGTCAGAGGAAGGCCCTAAAAATGGTCAAAGACTCCAGACACCCTAGTCATAGACTGTTCTCTCTGCTGCCGCATGGCAAGCGGTACCAGAGGGCCAAGTCTAGGTCCAAGAGGCTTCTAAACAGCTTCTGCCCCCAAGCCATAAGACTCCTGAACATCTAATCGAATGGCTACCCAGACTATTTTCACCCTCCCCCCTTTTACACCGCTGCTACTCTCTGTTGTTATTATCTATGCATAGTCATTTTAATAAGTCTACCTACATGTACAGTTTAAGTCAGAAGTTTACATACACCTTAGCCAATTACATTTAAACTCAGTTTTTCACAATTCCTGACATTTAATCATAGGACAATTCCCTGTCTTAGGTCAGTTAGGATCACCACTTTAATTTAAGAATGTGAAATGTCAGAATAATAGTAGAGAGAATTATTTATTTCAGCTTTTATTTCTTTGATCACATTCCCAGTGGCTCAGAAATGTCCATACACTCAATTAGTATTTGGAAGCATTGCCATGACATAATTTTCTGGAATTTTCCAAGCTGTTTAAAGGCTCAGTCAACTTAGTGTATGTACATTTCTGACCCACTGGAATTGTGATTAAGTGAAATAATCTTTGTAAACAATTGTTGGAAAAATGACTTGTGTCATGCACAAAGTAGATGTCCTAACCAACTTCCCAAAGCTATAGTTTGTTAACAAGAAATTTGCGGAGTGGTTGAAAAACGAGTTTTAATGACTCTTTTAATGTCTGGTCAGTCTATCATGGCAAGAGCATGTTTTGTACACTCAGTGTACATATACATTGCTCATTCTGATATTTCTTTCTTTATATTTTGGGGATTTTGTTTGTATTGCTAGTTATTACTGCACTTTTGGAGCTAGAAACACAGAACATTTCGCTGCACATGTGATGACATCTGCAAATCTGTGCACGCCACCAATACTTTGATTTGATTTGTAATATTTCATCATGTGGTCCAGTTGGCAAACAGATCTGCAGACAGTTCCACCCCATCCTCCAGTTTGCAGTTTGCATCTTAAATCAGAAACTAACTATTAAACTGCCGGAGACACGTCGAAAAGCACACGCACTGGATAATTGAAATAGCTTCCGACAAAACCCTCCAATCTTTCATTAATTACACACTGTGATAACGTTAACAGAGAGGTAAACACTGATCAACACAGAGTAATGAGGAGATGGACATGTAATTGGTGGCAAAAAGCAGCAGACCTGGGTTCAAATACTGTTTGAAATGCTCCAAATACTTTGAGCATGTGCTTAAGCCTGCGTGGAGCGCCAGATGGGTGTGGCGAACACTTGTGAGACCATTTGTCCTGGTCCCATTTCGCCAGGCAAATCAACGAGAGCTTATATTTTTTAAATTATTTCAAATACTATTTGAACCCAGCTCTGAACAGCAGAGGCTTCCAAGAGACCTCCCTCATTTGAGCTACGAAGAGAATTTAAGAATATGTAACAAAGCAGTGGCTTGAGGTAATAGGGAGAGCCCCCCCCCCCACTGTTTGTTTGCAAGAATACAGGAGTGGCAGGCACTCTGTGGGGAAATGGTTCTCTTCAGTCAACAACAACAACAACTGCAGAGCAGGAATACCAATGAATACCAATACCAATAACTAGGAATGCTGCCAAAATAAAGAGCTCTCAAATTGTTGTCTAAATGGGTTCTGAAGTCCTCTCTCTATGTGTTGTATAAAAGAAGCCAGAATTAAGTGTCGAGCTATGTGGTATCCATTTTCGATGAAGAATCCTCTGGTTTTTGTAACCATATACGTCTGGATGTGAGGGTTCAGTACACATTAGTCTGGGATCAAAGGGAAGATGAGGCTGGGAAGTTACTCTAAATGCCAGCTAGCTGTAAATGTGTACGACACTTGCTGTAAATCCAGATGATAGAGTCTGGCTGCTGCAGCAGGGTAGTACAAAACACAGGACATCCAATATCAAGATCGGTGTTCCAATGCATTCAACTGGCCATGCAAGTTCCTTGTCATCTTGTAATCCGCAGATGAGTCATACTGCCAAGGGGCCTTGTTGAAAAGATGATGGTGTGTATGATGCTGGTGCCCCAGCTGCAGTTAGTCTTCCCAACCTGCGGAGGGCAGTGTCTAAGCGACAGACTGCTTTCACCACCATCAGTGTAACCTTACAATCATGAATCTGTCACAGCCCCTGAATTCTCTGTTATTTATCCCTTATTTGTCACATAAGCATTATGCTGTGGTGTGTTGACTGTCACAAAACCAGACATGTTAGGAGAGTGTTTTAACGTGGAGAACAGCAGCACTTTGCAGGTGTGTCCAGTCGAGCCAGTGAGTATGTGTTAGCTCCAGCTCCAGACGAACAGCACTCAGACAGGCCGTAACTGGCATTTCAGAAGGATAAAGAGAGCGTGAGGGAGAGAGAGGGGGGGATGGGGTCCTGAGCACTCAACTGGCTGCTTCTTATTTGAGTGGAGTTTCATGGCCCCCTCTCTAAGTACCACCTCTCTCCCTCTCTTCATGCCTCACTTCTCACATTGTCTCTCCCTCTCTCACCTCTCTCTAGCTTGCTGTGTTCGTTCCCACCATTTCTCACATCGTTTCTTCCTCCTATTCATTGTGTAGCGGTGTTTATCAGAGAGAGGCTAAGATAAGAAGTGACCAGCATTAATGTTTTGGGTTGTTGTCAGTCCTGAGGTATGCTCTCAAAATACGGTTTATGTTTCAGTCCCTGATGAACTCACTTCACCATCATCTGAGCTTATCCCCCTGAACTATTGACAGGAAGAGAGAGGGAGAGAGAGACAAGGAGAGAGAGAGCATGTCAAGGGGTTCTGAGCAGTGCACTCGCCTCACCTGCCTCTCACTTGAGTGGCCTTTCATGGGCTCCTCTGAGTGCCACCTCTCACCCACCTGCTTCCGTGCCTCACTCTCTCTCTCTCTATTTCACTCTCTTCAGAGCTTGTTGTGTTTATCCCTACCATTGATCACGTCTCTCCTCCTCCTCCTCTGTTTCTCCATGAAGAGGGGTAAGAGCGGAGCAGAAAGAGTGTTGTGGGTTGTTGTCCACTCTTTCAGAATAGTACTGATGTTTCTATCTGTGATTAACTTTGTCTCTCTCACCTCAGCTGCTATGGATGTAGTTTATGTCAATATCCCCAACCTCAGTGAAAGTGACAGCTCCAAATTGCTCAAAAAGAGCTACAGCTATCAGTCTCTTTCTATTGGAAGTGGTTCTTTCAAACGGCCCCCTCGCGAGGCGGCTGCTGCTGATGATCTAGCCCCGGCAGAAGGTCAGACTAACAATTTCAGCTCGATGGGTGGAAATGTCATGATATTACCCACACAGCCTGCAAAGGTCACATGGATCTGTGACTCTAAAACACAGACGTGAAACACAGAGATAGGAGAGGAGAGGTTGGTCTGTAGGCCGTCTGCCTGAGTGCCTGTTTCCACTTCAGTCCACTTCTAAAGAGCTCTCTTAGAGCAACGTGTGCCATCGCCATAACTTCTCCCTCCTCCGCCCTCATTCAGAGCCATTTCACTCTCATAAACAACAAGGGGCAAGAGTGATGGTCGAGACTGGCCTAGCGCCATGCATAAAAGATGAGCTATGAAACAATGTGTGTGGCTGTAACACAGAGAATAATAGAGGCCTCTAGTGGCCAGAAGGCAGTATCAATATGAGCAGTACCATTGAGGGCTTCCACCATTTCAATGTAGTCAACTGGGTGGGACTTTCAACTTCATTGACTGATTCCTCCTGCTGACCCTGTTGGAGTCAAGTCCAACCGGGTCATCAGGAGGGATTAGCCAATCGTGAAGAAGAACATTTACTACTTCTGTTGTGGAAAATATTGAGTCAAATATTTGCACAGATAGCGGAGCTTGTAGATTCAGTTTAGACTACTACAGAGTAACAGAGCAGAGCCATTCCATGGAAAAAGCTAAATTCTCATATCACAGAGTCCTGCCTTTAGTGTATTCTGTCTTTGCATAACAAATATAATCCCCTCCCTCTATACAAAAATAACTCCTCTTGACCTTTCTCCACCATTATCTTTCCGTCTCAGTTCTTGCTTGTTAACGTCCACATCTGACAGCTGGCTAGGTTATTATGGTAACGGGCCCTAGTCATATATGATCCATTCGACCCTATAGCCACTCTGTCTCAGCACCTCAAAGTGGACAGTCCGAGAGAGAAGAGAGGACAGCATGGACTGGTGACTGGTGTCTCAGGAGTTTCTGAAGGAAACAGGGTAAAGTACAGACAAGGTGAGGTGAAACGAGGGAAAGTAAACTCTGCAGAATGTGGGACCAAAGGCACTCTCACACACAAGGATGACTGTGTGTGTGTGTGTGTGTGTGTGTGTGTGTATGATTATGCATTCCCCTCGCAGCCACAATCCCCATGTCTCAGGCCCACACAGGAGGAGGGAGGGAGAGAGAGAGGGAGGGAGGGATGACAGATCTCTCTCCCCTTGAGTGTCAGAGCCCTGGTCCCTGTGTGTGTGCAGATAACACACGCCGGGCTAATTAATTACCCACCGCCGCATACATCGTCCAGCACAAACATTCATAACAGTCACAGAGGCCTTCAGTATTGGGAGAGCCCCACACATGCTGCAGTTGCCTCTCAAGGCAAAGTCACCCCACTCCTCCCCTCTGCAACTGGCGGCCTATGTCCCCAAAATGGAGAGGTGCTGAGGGTGACATTTCTCTGTTCAATCCTGTCATTTATCAATAGAACAAGGCAATATGAGCCATAGTAAATGAATATCTATTTTTCACAAGGCTAGTGCTTCACCGGGGCGGAATTCTCTCTCCATCCAGACAAGAAAGCCCAGGAATGTATAGCTTCAACGTGTGAACACACTTTTGCGGCTACGTTTGTTATTTACCAAGGCTGCTTGGTTGCTATGCTGTGTCAGATTGATCTCTCTGTGTGATTATGTTGGCTCAGCCTCTCCTCCTCCTCTTCCCACTCGTCTAGCAGGGAATCTTCACCATTCTGTACCTACTGATGACTGAATTGAGATGAATCCTTACAGACCTTCTGTCGGAGGCTCCAGACTCAATTTTCCCTTTTCATTATCCAGAAAAATAAATAATCAGTTTTTTTCCCATTTGTTGTTTTTGGAATACTTCGTCCTGTAGATCATCACAGAATGAGAAAAAAAATGTGTAGAGGCAGATAAGAGGATGTGTGTGTGTGTGTGTGTGTGTGTGTGTGTGTTTGTTATCTCCTTGATGCAAAAACAGACATAATGACCTGAAATTGATGGTTTATTAAGTTCTACAGTATAGGGAGATCAAACCGTGTGGAAAACACACATGTAAATGGTTACAGAATGAAAAACACGCTACATTGCTCTCCTGTCCTTGGATATTCAACTTGTCCTCATCAGCTCCACTATATCCTAAAGAACACAGTGTCTCTTGCTAAGCATGGACTCTGACAGCCAGGGCCCTGTTTGGACTGTTCGAGGCCCTTAGCTGTGACATGGCTTTATTCAAGTGCAGGAGTGGGGATCTCTGGGCCAAAAAAGCCCTGAGGCTTAGTAGTGGGGAAAAGACAGTGCCTTCAGTCAAAGTCTGATTTAAGAGAGAGCCCTGTCAAGGTTGTTCCCTCTCAGGGATGTCTGTCTGCCTGTCCCCTGTGTAGCCTCACTCACAGAGGTAGATAGACAGGGTCCATGACATGCATCCATAACAACATGAGGTGCAGAGTTGTCTCGTGTGTGTGTGTGTGTGTGTGTGTGTGTGTGTGTGTGTGTCCACTTGCTACTGGCTTTGCATAGTGATGTGTTATTCAAGTCCTTATTCCCCTCCTGATGCCTGTCTGCTTCTATCCTTGACTTTCCTCCAGTGGGAGAGAGAGAGGGAGAGAGAGAGGGCTGCCAGTCTGAGTCTCAGTGCACTAATCTGTTGAGATTAGAAGTGACATAGGGGATCATTAACAGTACAGCCATACACTAACCCCAGAACAGCAGTCACAGGGCAGCTCCATTTTAATCCACACCAACAGGACGAAACGGTGCCAGAGTTTTCACTGGCATCCATTTTCTTTCCACCTTCCTCCCTCTTAAATCTCTGCCTTTCCTCCAGAACTCTCATCACAGATCTGCATCTGCCTCGTCTGTGCCGCTGCCAACTAACGGATTCTCACTCCACTGAGTTCTACACTGGCAGGCTCTAAGGACTCTCCCTCCCAGACCCACACACACTGCTGTCTCTGTCAAGGAGCTGTGAGGGGTACAGCTGAGGTGTATGTGGCGGTATGCTGGATAGGTCAATCTAGACCTGATTGGTTGAGAGATGGATCGTGCACTGGGATGATTCTATCTAAAGTGACCAATCTATCTAGGGAGAGATGAAGGAGAAAAGAGGGAGGTGGGACAGAGAGAAGAATTGAGTGTGTGGAAGAGAGTGAGCGAACGAGGCAAAAAGAGAAGAGCAGAGAGTGGGAGGCCAGAGAGTAGAGAGAGAGAGGCTAGAGAGTAGAGAGAGAGGCTAGAGAGAGTAGAGAGAGAGAGGCTAGAGAGTAGAGAGAGGCGAGAGAGAGAGGCGAGAGAGAGAGGTGAGAGAGAGAGGCGAGAGAGAAGTGAGAGAGTAGAGGCGAGAGTGAGAGAGAGACACCATTAGATCTTATTGTATACTTGGAGGTACAAAGGCTGTTTCACTGCTGCATACTATGCAAATTGCTTTCAGGGAGTAATCCATACTGTTAACACAAGCTGCTCATATTTAACACCATGTCATTACAGCCTAAGGGAGATGATTAGAAAATGAAGCACTACACAGAAGTAACAGTCAACCACATAGACACAAAGTGCATACCCACAACCACATCGATATCAACAAGCCTGCCCTTGTCCCTGTGTGTCAGGCATGGTGTAGGCTCTACTGCTCTTATCCTCTCTGTCTGTGTGTGTGCTCACTACTGAACACAACGCATGTTCCCCTCGCGCTCCACTGATCCATGAAACACGTTGGCCACTAGCAGCCAGACTCCTGGCTAAATCAACAGATGCAGCTCTCTCTCGCTCGCTCTTTGCAGGCAGAGCGTTTAACCTTTTCCTTCTCAGAGACGACCTACGAGAACAGAGAACTCAAGCAAAAATCCATTCTCTCCTCCTCTGAAGGACCTCGGGTCTGGTGTGAAATCTCTCTGAAAGGGTGGGTGGAGTACCACCTCGGAAAGGAAGGCTGTACTGTAACATTCCAAACATAAAGCAAAGGTAGGCTTTCAGTTGGGACACCTGGATCATCTTCAACCAATGACTGCTGTTTGTTCGTTTACCTGTATTTGAGCCATGAACACTTACCTATTGCTCAACAGGTAATCTCATCATGTATATTTGATGATGTGAAGGAAGGTCTCTATTACAAGCCCTCTCAGTAAGAGGCCAACCGCACACTTGGTGTTGACTGATGCCCAAGCATCACCTTCCACATTCAGTCTCTCTCTGGCTGTCACACAGGAAATGTTAGAAGCAAAGCAAATCAGAGTCATTTTCCAGGGATTAGGTTTTCAACTTCTGAAACGTCAATGGAAATTCAAATAGACTTGGCTGAGGGAGTGAAGGTGGCTGAAATAAGCAGGTAGGCTATGAAATGCATGCACTATGCTGTGTGTGTAATCCCGAGAACAGAATATAATAGGGGAATATATGTTACACACATCTATGTAAACACTGTGACACACACACACACACACACACACACACTTGTAAACACGGTATGACGCTGAGCGTTCCCCGTACTCCCCCGGGGCAGTGGATGAGTGTATCATCGATTCAGCAGCATCTCCGCACCGCCATTACCAAAACAGACTAGAACGTCTACTATTGATCTGTGTCCCCTGTACAGCCCCAGCCATGTGACTGGCCTATCACCATGTGATTTAAGATACATTTCATAGCCATAATAAGATATTATCACCGCCTAGAGCCAGCCACGGCTTAATCCATTTAATATGATTTTCTAATTACTAAAATGCGGGCAGAGAACAGATTGCATCAGAATGCAATTTATTTTCAAAATGTGGCCAGCGCACTGAAACAACTCACAGGCTGTCCCAAATAGCACCCTACAGTATATCCCTATGGGCAGTATACAGGGAATAGGGTACCATTTGGAACGCATCCATATTCCTTTTTGAGATGTGTCCTGCACACTAAAACAATACATTGTCCGTCTCATTCTCAGCCCTGTGTTGCACCTGTGACAGGGTTTTCAATGAGTCTGACAGTCCAAGGACAATTTCTCAGAAACGGGATGCTGTTGTGGATTGATTGATAAACAGTAAGACATGATCGCCTTTGTGGGAAACAAGTGTGTATTGTGGAGCTGTAATCAGATCGATAAGGAGGGCTGTGGGAGACAAATACTACACTCCACATACGGATCAATGGCTGTTTACACCGACTGATCGCACGCACACGCACACTCGATGGGATCAACAGGACACAATAGTCACTTGTTGAAACTACAGGTAAGATGAGAACCACTGCTAAATAATTGATTTGAAAATATTGAGCGTTTTTTTATTTAAGTAACTGGTGCTGCTGATGCACACTGGAGCAAGCAAAGCTTCTGTTGGTTGGGATTGTAGGCTACCACACAATCCATCAAATCAGAGTCTATAGTTGGCATAACATTTTTGCCTTGCAGAGATAAACAGATTTTTCTAAGGGTCTGACATAACCCGTCAAGTGTTCTTGTAAGCTTGAAGTGTAAACTGGTTTACATGACAACCACTGAAATGTCGTTCCTTATTTAATGGACATCTGTTCAGTTTCTCAACCACTTTCCACCAGAATAAACAACCTTATGAAGAATTCCACTTCAGACTTTTAGCTGGAACACATCTACTGTGATGAAATGATACTGCAGCAAATGGGTACATGCATTAGTGCACTATGTAACGAACCATAGCAAACTGTTTCGAACGAGTTTCTTTTGGCTAATTCAGGTAGGTCCCTCCCCGTTTGTTTCCATTTGGTTCCAAGCAAATACACTCCTGTTCCCACAGAGAGGCTGTGGTGTCCAGTCGAGCAGAGTTTCCCTCTCCCCGTGCACATTCTGGGTTTTGCCCTATCACTACACAGCTGATTAAAATAATCAAAGCTTGATAGTTGGTTATTTGAATCAGCTGTGTCAAATCAAAAACATGCTCCCAAGGGGGGGCACATCCTTGGTTGATGTGCCGTTTCCACGGGCAACCAGTGTCCTTATCACATGGAAAGAGGGTTGCAATGCCAGAAAGCCAGAGCGGGCTCAGATAGCCTACCTCTGCATTGTATTTTGAATGTAACTATAAATTGGGTAATCTGGATCATATTCAACCAATGCTTCCTGTTTGTTTGTTTGTTTACATGAGCCATGAACATTTGTCTATTGCTCAACAGGTACAGTAATCTCATCATGTGTGTGTGTGTGTGTATATATATATATTTATTTTATTTAACTAGGCAAGTCAGAACAAATACTTATTTACAATGCTGGCCTAGAAACAATGGTCAGGGGCGGAACGACAGATTTTTACCTTGTCAGCTCGGGGATTCGATCGAGCAACCTTTCGGTTACTAGTCCAACGCTCGAACCACTATGTTACCTGCCGCCCCAAATGTATATTTGATGATGTGAAGGAGGGCATCTGTTACATGCCCAAGCATCACCTTCCACATTCAGTCTCTCTCAGACTGGCACACAGGAAATGTTAGAAGCAAAGCAAATCAGAGCACATTTCAAGTCTTCGACTTTTAAAATGGAAATTCAAATAGACTTGGCTGAGGAAGTGAAGAGCCCATACTGCCATCTAGTGGCTAAGATATAAGCAGACAGTCCATGAAATATAGAGCACAAACATTAAGAACAGCTTACTAAAATTGAGTTATGCCCTCAGAACAACCTCAACTTGCCAGGGCCTGGACTCTACAAAAGGTGTTGAAAGCATTGCACAGGGATGCTGGCCCATGGTGACCCCAATGCTTCCCACAGTTGTGTCAAGTTGGGTGGTGGACAATTTTTATTTGTTTAACATTTTTCTCCCCAATTTTGTGATTATGATCTTGTTTCATCGCTGCAACTCCCCAACGGGCTCGGGAGAGGCGAAGTTCGAGTCATGCATCCTCCGAAACATGACCCCCAAACCGCGCTTCTTAACACCCGCCCACACCAATGTGTCGGAGGAAACACAGTTCACCTGACGACCGAAGTCAGCCTGCAAGCGCCCGCCACGCCACAAGGAGTCACTATGAGCCAAGTAAAGCCCCCCCCTCCAGCCAAACCTTTCCCTAACCCGGACAACGCTGGGCTAATTGTGTGCCGCCCTATGGGATCGAACCCCAGGCTGTAGTGATGCCACAATACTGTGATACAGTGTCTTAGACCACTGCGCCACTGGGGAGGCTTGGTGGACCATTCTTGATACACACGGGAAACAGTTGAGCGCAAAAATCGCAGGAACTTTGCAGTTCTTGACACAAACCGGTGCGCCTGGCACCTACTACCATACCCTGTTCAAATGCACTTAAATATTTTGTCTTGCCCATTCACCCTCTGAATGGCACACATACACCATCTGTGTCAATGCTTAAACATCCTTCTTTAACCTGTCTCCTCCCCTTCATCTACTCTCATTGAAGTGGATTTAACAGGTGACATCAATAAGGACATCAATCATAGCATTCACCTGGTCAGGCTATGTCATGGAAATAGCAGGTGTTCCTAATGTTTGTACACTGTGTGATGTACACATTATGTTGTGCGTCTAATCCTGTGAACAGAATATAATATGTTGATTGATAAACAGTAAGACATGATTCCCTTTGTGGGAAACAAGTGGTTATTGTGGAGCTGTAATCGATAAGGAGGGCTGTGGGAGACAAATACAACATTCCACATGCTTCCCATCTGGAGCAAGCAAAGCTTCTGTTGGTTGGGATTGTAGGCTACCACACAATCAACCAAATCCAAGTCTATAGTTGGCGTACCATTTTGCCGTGCAGCGTGACGTGAAGCGTGACGTGTAAACATGTTGACTGGTGTTCATGACAACCACTGAAACTGTTCCTTATCAAGTGAAAGGACATCTGTTCATTTTCTCAACCACTTTTCACCACAAACAATCCTGTGAAGAATTCCACTTCAGACCTTCAGCTGGAACACGTATGAGGAATTTAAATGATACTGTGGCAAACGGGTGTATGCATTAATGCACACTGTAGCAAACTGTAGTAAAGCGTTGAAACAAAAACAAGTCTATTGGTGAATGAAGGTAGGTTCCACTCTGTTTTGTCCCATTTACTTACATTTGGTTCCCAGTAAATACACCCCTGTTCTCACAAAGAGGCTGTGGTGTCCAGCGTTTGTTGGCTCCCATGCACGTCCTTGGTTGATGTGCCGTTTCCACTGGCAACAGGGTCCTTATGATATGGAGAGGGCTGCTATGCCATAGAGCCAGAGCGGGCTCAAATAGGAGGCTTTAAATAGCCATCTGTAGATTACTACTCCGCTCTGGCTGGCCAAGATGATGGTTAACTGCCTAGGACGATGTGAGCACCCTGCAAGCAAATAGCCCAACCCTATCTGGCCTAAATAACTCCCTGAAATAACCCTGACTTACACACCTTTAGCCCTCTCATTCATGCCCAGTTATGGTCAGAATGGTACACACATTTCAGTAGCCTAATGGTCTGTTTAGCAGAACGGGCTGAATGTGTTTATTGCCTGTTGACATGGTTTGATTCTGATGAGATATGATTCTGATGAGATATGATTCTGATGAGATATGATTTTGATTAGATATGATTCTGATGAGAGATGATATGATTCTGATGAGATATGATTCTGATGAGATATGATTCTGATGAGAGATGATTCTGATGAGATATGATTCTGATGAGAGATGATTCTGATGATATGATTCTGATGAGATGATATGATTCTGATGAGATATGATTCTGATGAGATATGATTCTGATGAGACATGATTCTGATGAGAGATGATTCTGATGAGAGATGATTCTGATGAGATATGATTCTGATGAGAGATGATTCTGATGAGATGATTCTGATGAGAGATGATTCTGATGAGATATGATTCTGATGAGACATGATTCTGATGAGATGATATGATTCTGATGAGATATGATTCTGATGAGATGATATGATTCTGATGAGATATGATTCTGATGAGATATGATTCTGATGAGACTTGCTTCAATAAGATAGAGACAAGATATTGTTGTGAAGGCGTTGATCATAGTTCTTCTCACTAACTGCAGTTCTATTTGCAACAGCCCACCATAGCTTGGGGGGGGGGGGGGGGGGCTTGTCTGACATTGGCTTGGTTTCAATTGACTTCTTAAAGCTATTTTTAAAACAAGCGTTTTAGTCGTTTCCATTAATTGCATTGAGTCCTTTCCACTCACCACACTGCAGCCCTAGAGACTAATTAATGGTTAGGAAACCCACAGGGTGGACCATTAGCAGATCCTTACCATGCATTAGCATCTCCTTCTCAATCCCCCCTAAAAGGCTGTTATGTTGTTTGAAGGTTATTTTTGTGTTCAGGATGACAAAAGTTTAATGAAATCCTATTTGGACGGTGAATCTAAACCATCATCTTCCTTTGAAGTCATTATCAATCTAATCTCACACGAGCCCTTTCCTTCAACCCTCACACTGAAAAACAGCCTTCTCATCAAAAAATGATGAAGACAGAAAGATGGCTTCCTGTTAACACATGAGTAGGTCCTGTGAATAGCAGGAAGCATCTCTGCAAACAGAAAACAATTATTCCAAGGTGGTTACAGAAGGGTGAGAGGGATTTAATAAGAGTTTACAGTTCTGATGCGAGTTGGGATTGGAGGAGACGGCCGTGCAGTCTCAATCACCACGCTCATTAGTCAGAGCACATTATAGAACTATTGAAAAGACACGGGAGCTGTTTATAACCATTCAACACTACTTCACAGACCAGTTGGGTCCGATATCCCATTGTTAACTAAATAGACACTTTTTCTTGAAATATCCATCTTGTCCACTGAATAGATTATAAAAATGCAACTATAAAAATAACTTGACACATTTTTTAAAATACATATTTTGAAGAGAATGATAATTATTGGCACTTCATTCTTGGGATTGGTTGACTGCTCCAGTGATAATGATGCAGCTTTATGGCTACATCAGCACTTATTGGCCAATCCTTTAGTGAGAAAAATCAATGCTGTCATGCTGATGACGATAGCATAGCCGTGCCTTTAATTACACACAGTGAGAGGTTACATCTCTCTACTCCAGGGGGTGCTATAGTAGTCTGGCTCCAGGGGGTGCCATAGCCTATGAGTCAGGTCTGCTGTCGAGTCCACAGCCATTGTTCAAGCCTGTCTAAAACTGTAAAACTATACTGTAGAACAACAAGTGTGAAAGTTCCAATCTATTTCAATCCATCTCAAACCCTGATTTCAGGCTAAATACTTACTTATTAATACCTTGCACCTCATTATCACTCAGAACAGTATGATTACTGTAGTTTTACCTTGGAAAGGACCCAAACCCACCATTAGCAGCAGCCTAAGTGCTAGACACCCTGAGCACTCAGTGAATGGTTTACAGTAACACCCCAAACCTCTCTCTCTTTCACTCCCTCAGACCTCTGCTCAGTTCTACAGACACAGCCTGTTCTCATAGCCTAGACGTACCATAGTAAATGTAAATCTGGGTCACTCACATTAGTATGATATGTTACGTTTGGCATGGTTACATAAGACAGACGTTTGCAACCCTCTAGAGTCGACTAACACACTGCTGCATCAATCTAAGTTACATAACAAAAACAATCCCCATCAAATCAGTCAGTTGAAGCTAGAGATATCAGTTGTTTTGCATTGCATGCGTCTCAATCCACCTCATCTTCCAGTAACACACTTCTGTATCTGTGGTGAAAGGTGGAAGAGCTGTGTTTTTCAGACATCCTGAAAATTGGTCTTCAAATCAAATGTCGTCACATGCGCTGAATACAACAGGTGTAGACCTTACTGTGAAATGCTTACTTACACGCCCTTAACCAACAATGCAGTTCAAGAAAGAGTTAATACAAATATTTACTATATAAACTAAAGTAAAAATCAACATTGATTACATAACAATTATGAGGCAATATACACAATGGGTACCGGTACCAAGTCAATGTGCGGGGGTACAGGTTAATCGAGGTCATTTGTAAAGTGACTATGTAAACAGTCCGGGTGGCCATTTCATTAGTTTAGTTGTTCAGCAGTCTTATGGCTTGGGAATAGAAGCTGTAAGAAGCCTATTGGTCCTAGACTTGGTGCTCCGGTACTGCTTGCTGTGCGGAAGCAGAGAGAACAGTCTATGACTTGGGTGACTGGAGTCTTTGACAATTTGTGGCCTTTCTCTGACACCGCCTAGTATATAGGTCCTGGATGTCAGGAAGCTTGTCCCCAGTGATGTACTGGGCCGTACGCACTACCCTCTGTAGCGCCTGTGGAGGTGCTCAACGCCCTCCACAAGTGTCACAGGACTCGTCTGAATGTAACTGGTACTGGTTTCAAAAATAAATGGAAGTATGAAGGTAGTTTGGTGCCTAACCAAAAAAGGGGTTAAATACCGGTCAAAAGTTTTAGAACGGTAGTACATCTCACATTTGGACTCCAGACCAAAAGGACAGATTTCCACCGGTCTAATGCCCATTGCTCGTGTCCCTTGGCCCAAGCAAGTCTGTTCTTCTTATTGGTGTCCTTCAGTAGTGGTTTCCAATTCGACCATGAAGGCCTGATTCACACAGTCTCCTCTGAACAGTTGATGTTGAGATGCGTCTTACTTGAACTCTGTGAAGCATTTATTTGGGCTGCAATTTCTGAGGCTGGTAACTCTAATGAACATCCTCTGCAGCAGAGGTAACTCTGGGTCTTCCATTTCTGTGGTGGTCCTCATGAGAGCCAGTTTCATCATAGCGCTTGATGGTTTTTGCAAATGCACTTGAATAAACTTTCGAAGTTCACTAACCTTCATGTCTTAATAGTAATGGACTGTCGTTTCTTTGCATATTTGAACTGTTCCTGCCATAATATGGAGTTGGTCTTTTATCAAATAAATTCATTAAAAATCCTACAGTGTTTTTTTCCCTCATTTTGTCTGTCATAGTTGAAGCGTACATATGATGAAAATTACAGGCCTCATCTTTTTAAGTGGGAGAACTTGCACAATTGGTGGCTGACTAAATACGTTTTTGCCCCACTGTATATATACAAACACATACATACATACATACACTGTATATGTTTCCTGAGATTTCGGGGACAGACACTTAACCTTGTCCTATGATACATTATTTTACTCTCCTTTTTGCAATTTATGAATGTTATTCAATGCGTTTCTATGGGCTTTAGTAGTAATGCCCAAAATCAATATTTTAGCAAATAAGTTACATTTGCTAAATTATCTAGTCTTAAAACAATTCCATATTTCAGCTTAGCACTCCCCCTCAACATCTTACACTAAAAATTGAAGGCAAAAACAAAAGGAGGGTCGTTGGTTGGACGCATAATGTGAATGTCTAGCAAACCAAATGTTGTGTTTTCAAATCATCACAGATAACTTCAGTATTTTAGCAACTTTTCAACTTACAACCTTTTAGTTACTTATCATGTTCGGTAACCCTTCCCTTAACCCTTTATCCTAACTCCTATCCTTAACCCTAACCCCTAGACTAGCTAACATTAGCCACCTAGTTAACGTTAACCACAACCAATTTTTTACATATCATACATTTTCAAATTCATAACATATTGTACATTTTGCTAATTTTGTAACGTATCATATGAATTGTAATTCATATCATACGAAATGCATGGACATCCACAAATTAATACATAACACCGCTTTTAGTAAGATGTTACGTTTCGTATGATATGTAGTAAGATGTTACGTTTCGTATGGTATGTAGTAAGATGTTACGTATGTACCTGACACCAGGTTGACAGACAACTCTTCCAGAAAAATCACCAGAGGCCCATAAACAATCATGCAATGCCACAAATAATGAAAGTAAATTGCTCCAGACATTAAAATAGACGTGGGAGCTGGACAGAGAGGTTGATAATTACTGTCTCTGTGTTATGTAACGGTAGCCTATTGATTTCTGCTTTGCCTTGGGAAGATTTTTCCTTTTAATTAGGCATCAGGTTCCAGTGGCTCTAAATGGCCAATTATCTTCTGAAATATAGATGGGTTTCTCTCAGGCTCCATGCATCCATTAGGCCCCATCTATTCATGATGTATAGAGGATGAATATTAATTAAGGATCTACGTGTTAGAATTAGCAATGCCATTATCCTCCTTTACTGTACTGGATGTTTTGAACAATTTACATTTGTAAAGTGCTTTTCATTATAGAGCACAGTGCATTGTAAAAGAAACAGAAAGAAAATGGAAACAACTAGACAGGGTAAACAACACAAAGAAGACAGCTGACGCTACACGGGACAAGGACACCAAGTAGCATAGCTATCAACAGAAGGCCGTTCTGAAGAGAAATGTCTTTAGGCCCGTTTTAAAAAGGAGCCTTCAAGCAGTAGTATTTATTAGGATCACCAATTAGCAGCTGCTGCAGCAGTGGCTACTCTTCCTGGGGTCCAAACAGGAATCAAAACAACAAATAAAATGCATAGCACTACATTTGTTACAATTGACTATTTTGCAGAGGCTCCCATCCAGATGCGACACACAGCTAGTGCATTCATCTCAAGACAACCAGGCGAGACAGCAGCATATCACTACATAATACAATACAACATACAGAATCTGGTTTCATTGCAAGCTTGAGTTACCTGGGGTGGCAGAGAGTTCCATGTCGTCATGACACTATTTAATACTGTGCGTTTCCCAGCTTCTGTTCTTGACCTGGGGACTGTAAAAAGACCTCTGGTTGCATCTCGTCTGGAACCCGATGAGTGTCTGAATAGTGTGCAAACAGCTTGAACGGACAGTTCGGTACCTTCAACAACTTGCGAAGGCCAATAGTGATGCAGTCAGTGTCTCAACTTTTGAGCCAGGGGAGATTGACATGCATGTTGACATTTGCCCTTCGTGTACATCTAAGTGCAATACGTGCTGCTCTGTTCTGGACCAACTTCACATTGCATGTCCTTTGCCACACCTGACCACACATCTGAACAGTAGTATAGGTCCGACAAAACTAGGGCCTGTGGGACCTGTCTGGTTGATCGAGATGTCAAGAAAGCAGAGCAACCATTGAGTCCATACATTTTGACCATGACAGCTTGCTATCTAGGGTTACACCCAGCAGTTTAGTCCCCTCAACTTGCTCAATGGCCACATTATTCAATAATAGATGTAGATGAGGTTTAGGTTTGATTTGTCCGAAATAATGTTTTTAGTTTGAGCTATTTAGCACCAGCCTATTGTCATGACTGTCCTGTGAGGATCTGAATGGGTCAGATCAGCTCGGCAATGGATGACAATAACCAGACCCTCTCTCACCCACAGAAGAGTGGAGGAGCGAACTACTGCCGGTTCCACAGCTCACACCCTGTCATAAATTAAAGGAGAGGGTGTCTAGGGTTTTCCCCACCTGCATTAACCAAAATAATATTTTTGTTAACAGTCTTCCCTCCGAAACTCTAACACATTCTAATGCGAATATTGGAACAATATTTCTAACATAAGAACGTAGGGACTGATCAGAAATGATCTATAGAAAACTGTCATATTGGTTTTTATTTTGCGATGTCATTAAAAAAGTTAAAGGAAATACTGTAACTTGGAAAATAAGTCCCCTTTATCTGTCAAGTTTCCATCCTCAACGTTGTCTATGAAATATGAAAAATGAACGTATTTTTTGATAAGATGGGAATGTGATTTTAGGAGGTATGAGAGAATCTCTCTCCTATAAGCTGTGCATAGTTAGAAGCCACGCCGAGTGATGTCAGACTGACGGAAACGTCCCTTCGGCCAGAGTGCAAAAAAGGGTTGGTAACAGAAATTAACATTAGACCAGAAAAGCGTGGAGCTATGTTGAAACTTTGAACCTCAAGACGAGGTGAAGGAAATAAACTTACCTCCCAGACTAGACCAAAACATCGCCAGGCTGCAGCTGCACGTGTAACGGGGTGCAAACTGACTATCAACACGAGGTGGAGACAGGAGAAAACTCCTCTCGGACAATCACTGGTATGACGGATTAGCTGTCTTGAGTCGAATATCTAAAAAAGAGAATCTAAGGTGGGACCATCCTACTGCTCTTCAAATCCTGCTTTACTACTCTTCTCAGATCACCTTAGTACACTACTCTCATCACCCTGAGGGAACCATAGACATGGCTAGCCATCTTCCCAGGAGCATCTTCCAGAGTGAACAACAGTAGAAGAGATGGGTCCGGACCCTTTCGGACAATCCAAGCCTTACAAGCGTGCCGCTGAAAGGCCAACCCATCACCCTTCCTAAGGAGGGCTAGTTCTGACAGAGAAGGCATTCACATGTAAATACATTCATGATTTTTTTACTCCAAAATGGGCGGCAGTTTATGTACAAAGTAAATTATTACTGTGAGAATAGTTCTAAAATGTATCAACGATAAGTGTCCCCTTTTCTCTCTCGCCTCTTCATTCTCTGTGCAACAAGCCACCATATGTTGTCGGTCTGTTAACACGAGAAACAGGTCCCTAAGTTAATAAATAAACCAATTTGTGTAGTACTGAATCATGATTAAGGCTGGGCTTTTGCAGATGCATGAGGTTACGACTGATAAGAGATCATGATTGTGATTGTTTTATGGATGTGATAGGAAAAGACCTTTAGAGTTACCATCTCCCGAATTAAACTAAAACAACCGCTCTCTTGGTGCCCCAAATCCTAATGAGTTAATCGTTACATGATTCATTTAAAATTGGGTAACAATTAAGCATAGTTGATTAAATAAATAACAGTAATCAGATTGAATGTAAAGTCACGACGCGATTGCTAGTGACACATTTTAAAACTGACTCTAGCTCTGTTAAAGGTGTCAGTTATTTATTTTACTGTTGTAGCTGATGTGTATACTGTTGAGTCGTCATCATACATAGACACAGGCTTTATTCAAGGTCAGTGGAAGGTCATTAGTAAAAACAGAAAACAATGCACCCACCACTTTGTTTTTACACTGCTCCAATTCGCTGTTTATTCTCTATGCATAGTCACTTTACAAATGACCTTGCCTAACCTGTAGCCTCGCACATAGACTCGGTCCCAGTACCCCCTGTATATAGCCTCGTCATTGTTATGTACATTTCTTGTGTTATTTTTGATTGATTTGATTTGACTTTGTTTAGTAACTATTTTATTAACTCTTTATTGAACTGCATTGTTGGTTAAGGGCTTGTAAGTAAGCATTTCACTGTAACCTCTGTCCACCTGTTGTATTTGGCGCATGTGACAAATACAATTTGAGGCTTCCATAAAAGAAAACAGTTCTATTAGATAGGCAACTCTCCATCCATGATAAGACAGGGGATGGAAATCCATACACCTACCTTTTCCGGCAGTAGGTTATGATCAATGATAGTTTTTTCAAACGTAAAATATCCTTGTAGTATTTTTTCAAAAGTTTGCTAAACACCGTGAACAGGGTGATTGGTCAGCTGTTTGAACCATTAAACAGGGTGCTTTGCTATTCTTGAGCAGCGGAATGACCTTCGTAATGACCTGTGCCCTCAGGCCCTCCAGGCCCTAGAGCACACTGTCTTCTAGGCTTAAATTGAAGATCTGGCAAATAAACTCAGCAAAGAAAGAAACGTTCCTTTTCAGGACCCAATAAATCCAATAAAAAGAAAATCCAATAACTTCACAAATCCAATAACTTCACAAATCTTCATTGTAAAGGGTTTAACTTCACTAGGGTAAGGGGCAGCATTCGGAATTTTGGATGAAAAGGGTGCCCAAATTAAACTGCCTGCTACTCAGTCCCAGAAGCTACGATATACATATAATTGGTAGATTTGGATAGAAAACACTAAAGTTTCCAAAACTGTTAAAATAATGTCTGTGAGTATAACAGAACTGATATGGCAGGCGAAAACCAGAGGAAAATCCAACCAGGAAGTACTATTATTTTGAAAGGCTGGTTTTCCATTGAAAGCCTATCCACCATACAAAGACTTAGGACCCAGTTCACAATCTCTATGGCTTCTTCTACATGTGGCCAGTCTTTTAAAAATGAGGGAGATACAGCACTTTCAATGAGTGGACAGTGGAAATTTCCAGACATAAGTCCAGTGTGTGATCGGGAGCGCGCATTTGTTTATCCTTTTCTATTGACGTAGATTTTGTCCGGTTGAAATATTGATTATTTATGACAAAAACAACCTGAGGATTGATTTTAAACATCGTTTGACATGTTTCTACAAACTTTTATTGTACTTTTTTGACTTTCTCTGGATGTTGAGAGCGCGCTTTGTGCCTTTGGATTACTGAACTAAACGCACCAACAAAACTGAGGTTTTAGGACATAAAGAGGGACATTATCAAACAAAACAAACATTTATCGTCTGACATGGAGACCTGGGAGTGCCACCAGATGAAGATCAAAGGTAAGTGATTAATTTTAATGCCATTTCTGATTTTCCTTGGTTGGAAAATGGCTGTATGTTATCTGTGGCTAGGCACTGACCTAATATAATCGCATGGTGTGCTTTCACCGTAAAGCCTTTTTGAAATCTGACACAGCGGCTGGATTAGCAAGACGTTTATCTTTAATCCTATGTATAAAGCTTGTATTTTTCATCAATGTTTATGATGAGTATTTCTGTAATTTGATGTGGCTCTCTGAAATGTCACCAGATGTTTGTTTGAGACAATTTCAACTAAGGTTTTTGGACATAAAGATGAACAAATATTAACAAAAAACACACGTTTATTGTGTAATATGATGTCCTGTGAGTGCCATCTGATGAAGATCAAAAGTGAGGGATTCATTTAAAAAAAAAAAAATCGCCATTTCTGACTTTTGTGAGCCCTCGCCTTGGCTGGAAAATGGCTGTATGGTTTTCTGTGACTAGGCGCAAATAAAAGCAAGGGGTTCTTTCGCCGTAAAGCCTTTTTGAAATCGGACACTGTGGTTGGATTTACAATAAGTTTATCTTTAAAATGATGTTTGAGGAATTTTAATTATAATATTTCTGTTGTTTTGAATTTGGCACCCAGCAATTTCACTGGCTGTTGTCGAGGAGGGATGCTACCGTCCCACTGGTACCAGAGAGGTTAAACACTGTTTCCCATGCTTGTTCAATGAACCATAAACAGTTAATTAACATGTTAATTAACATGCCCGAGTTACACCAGGAATGCCCAATCCCTCAATCAGTGCTCAGACTGTCCTACCTTACAACTGGCCTGTTGTAAGGTAGGTCCTCACCAGACATCACTGGCAACAACACCGCCTACGTGCACAAACCCACCATCGCTGGACCAGACAGGACTTGCATAAAGTGCTCTTCACTGACAAGTCACAGATTTGTCTCACCAGGGGTGATTGTCAGATTTGCGTTTATCGTTGAAGGAATGAGCGTTACACCGAGGCCTGTACTCTGGAGTGGGATCGATTTGGATGTGGAGGGTGCGTCATGGTCTGGGGTGTCACAGCATCATCGGACTGAGCTTGTCATTGCAGGCAAGCACAACGCTGTACGTTACAGGGAAGACATCCTCCTCCCTCACGTGGTACCCTTCCTGTAGGCTCATCCTGACATGACCCTCCAGCATGACAATGCCACTAGCCATACTGCTCCTTCTGTGTGTGCTTTCCTGCAAGACAGGAATGTCAGTGTTCTGCCATGGCCAGCAAAGAACCCGGATCTCAATCTCATTGAGCACGCCTGGGACCTGTTGGATCGGAGGGTGAGGGCCATTCCCCCCAGAACTGTCCAGGAACTTGCAGGTGCCTTGGTGGAAGAGTGGGGTAACATCTTACAGCAAGAACTAGCAAATCTGGTGCAGTGCATGAGGAGGAGATGCACTGCAGTACTTAATGCAGCTGGTGGCCACACCAGATACTGACTGTTACTTTTGATTTGGACCCCTCCCCCTTTGTTCAGGGATACATTATTCCATTTCTGTCACGTCTCTGGAACTTGTTCAGTTTATGTCTCAGTTTTTGAATCTTATGTTCATACAAATACTTACATGTTAATTTTGCTGAAAATAAAAACAGTGAGAGGACGTTTCTTTTTTTGCTGAGTTTAGGAGTCAATGTATTCCGCTACCAACCTCAGTAATTTACCATCCATGTTATCGGCACCAGGTGGTTTGTCCTTATTGATAATATTATTGCCTTCACCTGTTCCACACTAACTTTGCGTTATTTAAAACTACAGTGCTTGTCGTTCGTTACTTGGTCCGTTATGCATGAATATTTAGGCTCAGCATTTGTTTGCATGTAAATCCCAATTTGCTAATCTTGTCAATAAAAGTGGTTGCAATATTTAAGGGTTTTGTTATGAACAAGCCATCTGCTCAATGAAGGATGGGGCTAGATTTAGTTTGTTCTTATTGCCTATAATTATATTTAAGGTACTCTATAGAGCTTTTGACTATCATTCATAATTTGTTCCATAGTATAGTTTCTTCTTGTTTTTGTTAGTTACGTGATTTCTCAATTTACAGTATGTTTGCCAATCTGCTGTGTTGCCAGATGTATTTGCTATTCCCTTTGCTTCATCCATCTCAGCCCTGGTGTTTTTCAATTCATCATCTATTCATTGGGATTTGGCAGTTCTCACAAACCATTTATTGATGGGTGCATGACTATCAATAACCGGAAGAAGCAATTTAAGAAGCAATGGTCAGAGAAGGCATTCCATATCATATGTACAGTGGGCTATTAGGCTACTTAGCCTGGCTGAAGTAGGTGCTCTGGTCTGAGTACAACCCATCACTGTCTGGAAGGAGAAACCTGACTCCAACTCCAAAGGGCTTCCAGTAGCCATCAGCCTGAGAGGTATAGTTACACCAGCCAGGTCGCAAGCATCCTTACAAAGTGGACAGTTTGGTTTCTATGAGCATAGTACACAAACAAATACATGACATCGCCATTGCACCATTTTCCAAAGTAGGACATAACAAGTACATGAGCCATAATCTTTTGCATAATGAATGATTCATTCACAGGAAATCAGCAGAGGCCCACCCACGGACAGACAAAGAGCGGGAGCTTGAGAGTTCCTCAGCGGTGGCCCAGTGAGCAGCCATAGTGGTAAACCAAACTACACCGCCTGGCAACGGACTTCATCTTCCATAAGCCTTTGCGGCAGCCTGGTGGGCACAAACTCCTGTCCGGAGGTAGGTAACCCTTGACCCTCCATGACCACCCCCCTACCCCAGCCAGTCATGCAGCTCATGTGACTGGGACATTTTTTTTTACATTTCACCTTTATTTAACCAGGTAGGCTAGTTAAGAACAAGTTCTCATTTACAACTGCGACCTGGCCGAGATAAAGCAAAGCAGTGCGACACAAACACAGAGTTACACATGGAAGTAACACGCGTAGTCAACACAATAGAAAAATAAGTCTATATACAGTGTGTGCAAATGGCGTGAGGAGGTAAGGCAATAAATAGGCCATTGTAGCGAAGTATGGTATGGGTTGTTGGTAAGCCCAGGCAGTGGGCACACAGGAATGTTAAGTCTGCAAAGGCTGTTTAATCCCAGGCATTTTATATCAAAGCACAGAGAGCTAACTCTCCCTGGACTACTGTTCAGGCTGCAGCAAGGAGTGGATGAGGTGTGAGAGCTGGAACTGTTCCAAACACATCTGGGTCCCTGGGCTCTCTGCACCGAGGCCTGCGGAGAAGATGGGTTCTTTATCACACACACACACACGCTGTGTTATGGATTTGATGTGGGTGGTGGTGGTGGCGGCATAGTGTAGTACACACGCATTACTAGATTTTGGCACACACTGCAGTGGAGAAGTGATCAGTGAATCTGTTGGTGTTTCTGCATCAAACTAAATTAAGTATTATCACATAGCAGTCAAGGACAGGAGAGAATGAATGAGAACTGGAAAAAGAACTGGAAAAAAAGTTGGAAATGACAACATTGCTCAATGCTGTTGTGACGATTACGTGAAGCGCTTTTCTTGGCTCAATGCATGTACTCTACTTAAGGAGAAGTGCTGTCATTGATAATACAAATATTTTTTTACTAAATCTTGGGTTGGCGTCATTCTTCAATTGGCCCCGTAGAATCACATGACCGCTTCGTCACAAAGGCCCAATGTTCAATATGCAGAAAATAGCTTGGTGACGACGGCGTCTTACGTCCCATCATTTCCCAAAACATCAGGATCTATTTATAACGCGTCTCTTCTCCACTGAGCTGAAGGTAATGCCTGTCTAAAGGAATATCTCTGCCTGTTGCCATGGAGCCCAGCGTCGATGACATCACGGGGAGAGGACGAAGATGAAAGCGAGTCGTGGGGACTGAACAAGAGCAACAAAGATCAGGTGACGTGTTGTGGGGGGCTGGGGAAAAAAAAAGATAAGCAAGGAGTGTCACCAAAGGCTGTATAGCAAACACACAGATAAAGTAGTAGATTGATATCACACACACACACACGTTTAACTATCCTTGTGGGGAAAAAACAATCGATTGCCATTAAAAATCATTTTTGTGGGGTGGAGAAATGCTTTCAGTTTTAAAGCTAATTCCCTGCAATTCTACACACTATGCCATGACTAATGCCATGTTAATGATATCCGAGTGAGATTGACTAACAAAATTAATATGGGGGGCCCCCTGGAGGTCAGCGCCCCTGGGCACGTGCCCTGCGTGCCTGGTCAGTTTTCGGCCATGATTACTAGAAAAAAAAGACAGCTGGCAAAACTACCTTCCCAATCAACATTTATTTTCTTGACATAGCTAATTGATTTGACTGCCACGCTAACTATGCCACATCTGTGAAAAGACTAAAATCCTTCAGGGAAGCACCGACTCACACACACACCACAATGTTACAGAGAGAGAACATCCAAACACAACAGGTCCTCTGATTGGTAATAACAGTAGAACTGGTAAGACCAGGGTTGGTCAGCTGTGGACCGTTTCCAGGCTTTGGAAAGTGACATTGATCAATTTCTCCTACTCATGTCACTTCAGTGGTGTATCATATAGTATCTTAACTGGTTTTGAATTGCTAATAGCCACACTGATGCTGTGCACTGACTATAGTCTCCAATCAGCTGTGCTCTATATAGACATGCAGAAGTGTGTGTTGGTGCTCCCCAGGGTTGTAATACAAACAGTGTGTGTGTGTGTGTACTTGCGAGTGAATACAGCACCCCATAGGGACTTGGAGGTGGCAGCCAGACAGACAAAGTGTGGCTAGTTTAACAACGTGGCCGGTCCAACACAACCACCACCGGGAGCAGATCACACAGATAAGCCTGTCTTCTCCCTCCTGCGGCCAGCTGCTTCATACAGAGATACCAGACACAGTAAACAAAGAGTAAACACTGTACAGTTCCAGGCAGCACAGGAATAATGTGTCCATTGTTCTGTCACACACACACAACAACCTCCCTCTGCTCTTCAGCGTTACCCATTCATTAACAGTGTCACTATTGTTTTACAGTGTTTCACACCGAAGCTGCTGCGGGGATGCTAAAAATATCTCCCGCCAAACGTGGCGCCCACGGGATGCAAATCCCTGAGCCCCGCTTCACATAAACACATTTTCCTCCCTCTGTCCGTCACACATCTGTCTCTCCCTCCTCCTCTGTCATATTGTAATGACAGCTAAACTATGCAAATGTAGCTTTCCCGCACAGACACGCTGCCACAGTGATGTGCGCACATCTATAGATGCAAATCAGCGTGTCTATCATGTGCACACATTATGCAAACTATGGTGCCTGACCCAGTGCTTAGAAAGTCCTTTGAGAATGTCTTCCACCCGGGGATCTCCAATCTGTCCAGGGATGTATGGAAGAAGTAGTGAACGCTACAGTGTTGAAGGGTTGTGTGGCTGCTAAGCGGCATCTGTGCCAGTCCAATGCCTCCTTGGGATCCCCTGAGGTGGCCCAGATCTGACTTGGGATATGGGAAGGCACAAGAGCGTGTCACAGAAGTGGACAGTGGTGGTCTCTGCCTATGTATGGTGCCAACTCATTTACATTGCAAACAGTGTTTCTGGGATAACATCTATGACCAATACAAATGTGTCAGCTAATCTTAACAAGCTCACACAATATGGAAACTGAGTAGGTGTATCTCACACACACACAATGTTGATTCAACCAGTGTGACCCCAGTGGGAGGTTACTGTAAACTACATCAAAAGGTTATGAAAGAACCTGTAAACTACACAAACGCATTTTGTTTCCCCCGAAAACCCAAACCAACAACAGCCCTGCAGGGTAATCTGGCTAATGAGATCAGAGAAACGAGATAATGACATCATTTTTTTCTTTTCGCTATGACTAAACATGTCACCATGGCCACTGACCAGACTCTCTCACTCAACACCCAACAAACAACATTAGTGCCACACTCCATACAGCTGTATACTCAAACAGACAGGGAAATGCCACCAGAGGAGAATAATCTAGAGACAGAGAATTGTCTCCAGTTTCCTTGATCACACACTATCTGATGTGTTTTGTATGTGTTTGTGCCAACCACTCAAGAAACACTTGAATTTCAAAAATGTTACACTACGTTAAAGAATTAAGGAACAAAGACACTGGGAATTAGCCCGTTGGGAAAATCACTCCCGTTATACCACTGTCTCACAGTGAAGTGTGTCACACCTTGTGCAGTAAAACTAAAGTGAAACAGAAGGATTTGGGGTTTTCCCAGCTAACTGGACATGGCAGCCAGTGTGACATCAACATGGAATGAAGAAACGGGATGGTAAGACATAAATGATGACATAAGGATGACTACATGACATAACAATGATGACATGACATAAGGATGAATACATGAGGGTGACTAGAAGAAATGCTCAAACTCACCTGAAGTAAGTTGACTCCCTCCCCCTTTTCACCAACTGTAACTCAGGAGAGCACTGAAGACGCAAGGTTCACTGAATGGTTTGTAAAGGGTTTTATTAGCAAAATAAGGGAATGAGTGTACAAAGGCTCCCTGTCTGTTGGAGAACACAGACAGATGTGGCTGGTTACAGACCATAACCATGTGTTTGTTCCCCATTCATTTTTACTTTACAATTGTGATTCTGCAGTGATCGCAGAGACCAAGTCCCCGAAGCCACCTTAAATAAATCTTAAAATATACAGTAAAATATGACTCCGATTGAGCTATTCTGTCATTACACAGCATAACGTAAGCTCCCTGACCTAGCTAGGGTTCATATTGGATACACATAGGATATGGTGTACTGTTAAAAACCACATCCCTTTGTCAGTATGGGACAGCCTGTGGGCAGGGCTGGTGTTGGTCACCATCGAGACACACATACACACCTTTGGACCACGAGGAATCTCGCCACTAAATTGGTTGGGAATGTGCACAAAAGATTGTTAATATCCCTCAGGAAACGTTTCACCGTTTATGTTGGAACGATTTCAGCAGGCAAAAAAAATAGCAATTTGGTCAGTGACTGCAGAGAAAAAGGACATGCAAAAGGCACAAGTACAAACAAACTGAGCTCAAATCCCTTTCCCCTAACAATTGGGGAGGGAGAAAAGGAATATTTCCACCAAAATGCAAGCTTCCTTTTCCAGAGAGGGCTTAAAAAAGGAACAAACTAAATAAAACAAGCTTCATTTTCCAGAGAGGGCTTAAAAAAGGAACAAACTAAATAAAACAAGCTTCCTTTTCCAGAGAGGGCTTAAAAAAGGAACAAACTAAATAAAACAAGCTTCCTTTTCCAGAGAGGGCTTAAAAAAGGAACAAACTAAATAAAACAAGCTTCCTTTTCCAGAGAGGGCTTAAAAAAGGAACAAACTAAATAAAACAAGCTTCCTTTTCCAGAGAGGGCTTAAAAAAGGAACAAACTAAATAAAACAAGCTTCCTTTTCCAGAGAGGGCTTAAAAAAGGAACAAACTAAATAAAACAAGCTTCCTTTTCCAGAGAGGGCTTAAAAAAGGAACAAACTAAATAAAACAAGCTTGCTCTTCCAAAAAAAGAAAAAAAAAGTGTGAAAATGATTTTACAACGACACAAACATCCAACACAAATGTTTAAAACGCCAATTCAAAATGTTCCAAGACAAAAACATAAATAAATCTGTTAAAAGTGGCATATAGTACAGCAATGGTCCATAATTGATTCTCCCCAATCAGATTCTTGTGAACTTCTCCCCGAAAACGCACATTATGCTGGCTTTTCACCGCCTAGAGAGAGAAAGAGTGAGAAATAGAGAAAGAGTGAGAGAGAGAAATAGATACCATTAGATCTTATTGTATGCTTGGCAGTACAAACGGCCTTCCATTCAAATATCCTTAAAATATTGTTTGACCATGCCATGATCATCTCCCAAACATCTTAATGGTGCAGAACATTTGATTAGGCTCCCGAATCAAGAGGGCCTTGATTTCAGCTGATTAGATTTAACACGCGTTTGATCATGAAAGGGTTAAACTGCATCTCTGAGGCAGCCTGGAAGCAGCTCAACGTGTTACAAATCAAATCCGTCAACTGATTTTAAAACGTTTGAAGTTGGATGCCAGTCGTCAGGAGGTAGAGATACACACGACAACAAGAGCTCCTGTGGATAACTTTCACCATCTGGGAAAGCTAGCATACTAGTTTAGCACACTGGCAATGTGGATAATACCGTGCACCCTGCCTGAAACCGGCCTTGGCTATGACTGCAGCATGCTAGTGTAACGGATCTCAGTGTGCTGCTAACAGTTTGGCTTCCTCCACTCCCTGTCCCCATACTGGGCTCAAACCTCTGGGCTTGATCCTCTGCTTCGCAACACACGTGACCTCCAACCTTGACAACATACCATCAGTTTCAGCTATCAAACTGGTGGTTGCGACATTTGAAGCTCGCTGTGGAGTGAGCTAAATCAGCTGAAATCAAGACCCTCTTGATTTGGGAGCCTAATTAAATGTTCTGCATTAAGATGTTTGGGAGATGATCATGGCATGGTCAAACAATATATATTTGTAAGTCCTCAACACTGGCACTGTGAGCACTCATGGCAGCCACCAGTCAGACATGTGCCCTCAACCATGTAGCGCCAACATCAATCCCCCAGCACTCTACACATACGAACACAAGTTCACAAGTCTGCAGTGCGTAGGCAGGGCTATGTTGCACATAGAGAAGTGATGAGAAGGGAGAGAGAGGGAAAGATTGATGGAGAAAGGGAACGAAAAAAAAAAAAGGTGGGCTTACCAGAAAACTTCCATCGATGAAATCCAGGTCTTAGAAGAGTCCACAGTCCTTCAGGTTGTTCTTGATGATGACGTCAGTGACGGCATCGAAGACAAACTGCACGTTCTTGGTGTCGGTGGCGCAGGTGAAGTGAGTGTAGATCTCCTTGGTGTCCTTCCTCTTGTTCAGGTCCTCAAACTGACACTGGATGTAGGCCGCAGCTTCCTCGTAAGTGTTGGAGCCTAGCCGCAAGACAAGAAAACCCCCACATTTCTAATGACTTTCCTCATAAGGCGTAGTCCCAGCATCTACTTCAGGCATTCTCACTATGTCATGAATTGATGTTAATAGGAGTGAGAATTCAACTGAAGTGCAAGACAGTACACCAACTCAGCAAAAAAATAACCATCCTCACTGTCAACTGCATTTATTATTTAGCAAACTTAACATGTAATATCTGAACAAAGGGGGAGCGGTCAAAATCAAAGGTAACAGTCAGTATCTGGTGTGACCACCAGCTGCATTAAGTACTGCAGTTCATCTCCTCCTCATGGACTGCACCAGATGTGCCAGTTCTTGCTGTGAGATGTTACCCCACTCTTCCACCAAGGCACCTGCAAGTTCCCAGACATTTCTGGGGGGAATGGCCCTAGCCCTCACCCTCCGATCCAACAGGTCCCAGACGTGCTCAATGGGAATGAGATCCGGGTTTTTCGCTGGCCATGGCAGAACACTGCCATTCCTGTCTTGCAGGAAATCACGCACAGAACGAGCAGTATGGCTGGTGGCATTGTCATGATGGAGGCTCATGTCAGGATGCAGGAAGGGTACCACATGAGGGAGGAGGATGTCTTCCCTGTAACGCAAAGCGTTGAGATCGCTTGCAATGACAACAAGCTCAGTCCAATGATGCTGTGACACCGCCCCAGACCATGACAGACCCTCCACCTCGATCCCGCTCCAGAGTACAGGCCTCGGTGTAACGCTCATTCCTTCGACGATAAAGGCAAATCCGACCATCACCCCTGGTGAGACAAAACCGCGACTCGTCAAAGAGCACTTTTTGCCAGTCCTGTCTGGTCCAGCGATGGTGGGTTTGTGCCCATAGGCGACGTTGTAGCCGGTGATGTCTAGTGAGGACCTGCCTTACAACAGGCCTCCAAGCCCTCAGTCCAGCCCCTCTCAGCCTATTGCGGACAGTCTGAGCACTGATGGAGGGATTGTGCGTTCCTGGTGTAACTCGAGCAGTTGTTGCCACCATCCTGTACCTGTCCTGCAGGTGTGACATTCGGATGTACCGATCCTGTGCAAGTGTTGTTACACGTGGTCTGCCACTGCGAGGACAATCAGTTGTCCGTCCTTTCTTCCTGTAGCGCTGTCTTATGCATCTCACAGTACGGACATTTCAATTTATTGACCTGGCCACATTTGCAGTCCTCATGCCTTCTTGCAGCATGCCTAAGGAACGTTCATGCAGATGAGCAGGGACCCTGGGCATCTTTCTTTAGGTGTTTCTCAGAGTCAGTAGAAAGGCCTCTTTAGTGTCCTAAGTTTTTATAACTGTGACCTTAATTACCCTACCGTCTTTTTCAATTTTTTATTTCACGTTGAGAAATGCTTGTTGAAGTTTTCGATTATCATGGAATTAAATCGGTGGTGATCGTGTTACCTAGCCTCAGTGCAGTGGGCAGCTGGGAGGAGGTGCTCTTATTCTCCATGGACTTTACAATGTCCCAGAACTTTTTGGAGTTAGAGCTACAGGATGCAAATTTCTGCTTGAAAAAGCTGGCCTTTGCTTTCCTGACTGACTGCGTGTATTGGTTCCCGACTTCCCTGAACAGTTGCATATCGCGGAGACTATTCAACGCTATTGCAGTCCGCCACAGGATGTTTTTGTGCTGGTCGAGGGCAGTCAGGTCTGGAGTGAACCAAAGGCTATATCTGTTCTTAGTTCTGCATTTTTTGAACAGAGTATGCTTATCTAAAATGGTGAGGAAGTTACTTTTAAAGAATGACCAGGCATCCTCAACTGACGGGATGAGGTCAATATCCTTCCAGGATACCCGGGCCAGGTCGATTAGAAAGGCCTGCTCGCAGAAGTGTTTTAGGGAGCGTTTGACAGTGATGAGGGGTGGTTGTTTGACTGCGGACCCATAGCGGATACAGGCAATGAGGCAGTGATCGCTGAGATCCTGTTTGAAGACAGCGGAGGTGTATTTGGAGGGCCAGTTGGTCAGGATAACGTCTATGAGGGTGCCCTTGTTTACAGATTTAGGGTTGTACCTGGTGGGTTCCTTGATGATTTGTGAGAGATTGAGGGAATTTAGCTTAGATTGTAGGACTGTCGGGGTGTTAAGCATAGAACTAACTGTAAGCTGTTAGTGTCTTAATGACCGTTCCACAGGTGCATGTTCATTAATTGTTTATGGCTCATTGAACAAGCATGAGAAACAAACAGTGTTTAAACCCTTTACAATGAAGATCTGTGAAGCTCTTAGGGATAGCCCCCTTCTTTTCAATTTTTGCCTATAATGACATACCCAAATTTAACTACAAGTAGCTCAGGCCCTGAAGCAGGGATATGCATGTTCTTGGTACCATTTGAAAGGTTTTGGAAATGTGAACGGAATGTAGAAGAACAATAGATCTGGTAAAAGATAATACAAAGATTTTTTGTTTTTTTTGTACCGTCATCTTTGAAATGCAAGAGAAAATACATTATGGCCTATCCCAGTCCACGTGCAATTTAGACTTTGGCCACTAGATGACATCAGTGTATTTGCAATGTTTTAGACTGATCCAATGAACCATTGTTTTTCTGCTCAACATTTTGTATCATGACTGGCCAAATGTGCCTAATTGGTTTATTAATAACTTTTCATGCTCAATACTGTGCACTCTCCTCAAACAATAGCATGGTATTCTTTCACCGTAATATCTACTGTAAATTGGACAGTGCAGTTAGATTAACAAGAATTTAAGCTTTCTGACAATATCAGATATGTTTATGTCCTGGGAAATGTTCTTCTTTCTTACAACATCATGCTAATCGCATTAGCCTACGTTAGCTCAACCGTCCTGTGGAATGAACACCGATCCCGAAGAAGTTTTTAAAAAGGTAGAAGTGACCAATGTCTGTTGAACGTCTCCTGTCACAACACTGATGCGGTGGAACATACCATCTGAATATGTTCAGTAACTACACTATATTACCGGCGGTATATGTTTATATGAGATCCTCTTTCCAATCATGTAGACATTCAATTATATTTGTTCAGGTGTGCAAATGACAAAGAAATCATTGAAAATGTACAGACAACTCCAGCGATAAGTGACACACAATTCACAGTTATCCCCAATCATTCTATAAACTACCATGGCTGGTTGGCTGTGTTACTGTACCTGCGTATTCTGGGTAACAGATAGTTAGAGGACTCTTCTTGATCTTCTCCTCAAACAGGTCTTTCTTGTTAAGGAAGAGGATGATGGAGGTGTCTGTGAACCACTTGTTGTTGCAGATGGAGTCAAACAGCTTCATGCTCTCATGCATCCGATTCTGGGGCGAGAAGAAGGCAACATTGGACAATAGCTTTTGTGGGGCTTCGAGCTACAGGACTTCACCTGCACTGATGTGGAATAACGGGACAGGTGAAAGCAAACACCTGCTAGGACGTCCACCATATTGCTTTATCCTATGTTTTCAGATCAGTACAGATGAAGGAAAGGAGTTGAGGAGAGAAAGCCTTTTTAAACTATCGAGATATACTCAGAAACATGTTTGGACTCGTAGAGACAGTTTCACAGACCCAGAATGAAGCTCAGCCCAGCACTAAAATGCATGTTCAATGTAAATATTATATTGAGAACGATCTTTTGTTCAGGACTTGGCTGGTTTCACACAGATATACAGTACCAGTCAAACGTTTGGACACACTCCTCATTCCAGAGTTAGCTTTATAGAATAATAGTGAAGACATCAAACTATGAAATAAACACATATGGAATCATGTAGTAACCAAAACAGTCTTCAACAAATCAAAATATATTTTATATTTTTCAAAGTAGCCACCCTTTTCCTTGACAGTTTTGCACACTTGGCATTCTCTCAACCAGCTTCATGAGGTAGTCACCTGGAATGCATTTCAATTAACAGGTGTGGCTTGTTAAAAGTTAGTTTGTGGAATTTCTTTCCTTCTTAATGCGTTTGAGCCAATCAGTTGTGTGACAAAATAGGGGTGGAATACAGTAGATAGCCCTATTTGATAAAAGACCAAGTCCATATTATGGCAAGAACTCAAATAAGCAAAGAGAAACGACAGTCCATCATTACTTTAAGACATGAAGGTAAGTCAATCTGTAAAAGTTCAAGAACTTTGAAAGTGTCTTCAAGTGCATTCGCAAAAACCATCAAACGCTATGATGAAACTGACACAGGAAAGGAAGACCCAGAGTTAACTCTGCTGCAGAGGATACGTTCATTAGAGTTACCAGCCTCAGAAATTGCAGCCCAAATAAATGCTTCACAGAGTTCAAGTAAGACACATCTCAACATCAACTGTTCAGGAGACTGCGTGATTCAGGCCTTCATGGTCGAATTGCTGCAAGGAAACCACTACTGAAGGACACAAATAAGAAGAATAGACTTGTTTGGGCCAAGAGACATGAGCAATGGACATCAGACCGGTGGAAATCTGTCCTTTGGTCTGATGAGTCCAAATTTGAGATGTTTGGTTCCAACCTCCGTGTCTTGGTGAGACACACGGATGACCTCCGCATGTGTGGTTTCCATGGAGGAGGTGATGTGATGGTGTGGTGTGGGGTGGGGGGTGGGTGCTTTGCTGGTGACACTGTCAGTGCTGGTGACACTGTCAGTGATTTATTTCAAATTCAAGACACACTTAACCAGCATGGCTACCAGAGCATTCTGCAGCGATACCCCATCCCATCTGGTTCGCACTTAGTGGGACTATCATTTGTTTTTCAACAGGACAATAACCAACACCTCCAGGCTGTGTAAGGGCTATTTGACTAAGAAGGAGAGTGATGGAGTGCTGCATCAGATCACCCAACCTCAACCCAAATGAGATGGTTTGGGATGAGTTGGACCGCAGAGTGAAGGAAAAGCAGCCAACAAGTGCTCAGCGTATGTGGGAACTCCAAGACTGTTGGAAATGCATTCCAGGTGAAGGTGGTTGAGAGAATGCCAAGCGTGTACAAAGCTGTTAAAGGCAAAGGGTGGCTACTTTGAAGAATCTAAAATACATTTTGATTTGTTTAACACTTTTTTGGTTACTACATGATTCCATGTGTTATTTCATAGTTTATGTCTTCACTATCATTCTACAATGTAGAAGATAGTAAAAATAAAGAAACCCTTGAATGAGTAAGTGTTTCAAAACTTTTGACTGGTACTGTACTCTTATTTAATGTCCATCGTTGGACAGGAACTCACCATCTCCTCATCTTCAGCCAGCACCAGATCATAGTCGCTGAGCGCCACACAGAAGATGATGGCAGTGACACCCTCGAAGCAGTGGATCCACTTCTTCCTCTCGGACCTCTGACCTCCAACATCAAACATCCTGAGCACCAGACAATGTAAACAGAGTATGTTTCCATGCATGTTGCACACAAGACAAACAACTTTATTGGCCATTGGCCAGTAGAGAAAACAGAGCTGTGGCCTGGGGCTCTGGGTTTAAGTGTTTAACCATCTAACAGGCCACCAGGTGGAAATGACAGAGAATACATTCATTTTTTGGATGCTTTTCTGTGTTGTGGAGAGATGGTACACAGTAGAAATGTTCAACACAGAATAAAATATTTAGAAGGGAGGGTATAATTGTTTTATGGGGTATAAATGGATACACTTTGTTAAATGTAATGTTTTTGTATTTTAAATAACATTCTTGTTTACACCCGTACCAATTTGCACTTTGAGCTGTATAACCCATTAACGTAACCCGAGGGAACAAGCCCTAATAATGTCACCCGCTTTGTGAGCCAGTTTCCACCCATTGGCACACAGACGGCTGTGGGGCTCTAATGTACTTAGATATGGTTTGCATTGGAATGGCTCCACATAGTTCTCTCTGCTGAGTTGCACTGAGTGGCTTGGCTGAACAAACTGTTGAGGAAGAGCATTTTTAAAGGGCTTGCTATTCAACTAGGATGTGGAGTGGGGGACAGACATGATAAAACAACTAAATATGCAGTGTTGTGGAAGCTACTCTGAAAATATAGTTTACCGAGCTACCGATTACTTCACACTGGAAGAAGTTAAGCTACACTAATGCTACCATTAAGGAAAACATAGTTAACTTAACTAAAGTTACTTTGAATGTGTAATTTAGCCAATATAACAAAAACTGTTTAAAGTGACAATTAGGCAGGTATGATTTTTTTGTTTGTTGCAAAAGCAGTAGTGTGTAGTTCCAGTAGTCAGCTACACCACTACATGGTAAAGAAGTAGTGTGTAGTTCCAGTAGTTAGCTACAGCACTACATGGTAAAGAAGTAGTGTGTAATTCCAGTAGTTAGCTACACCACTACATGGTAAAGAAGTAGTGTGTAGTTCCAGTAGTTAGCTACAGCATTACATGGTAAAGAAGTAGTGTGTAGTTCTAGTAGTTAGCTACAGCACTACATGGTAAAGCAGTAGTGTGTAGTTCCAGTAGTTAGCTACACCACTACATGGTAAAGAAGTAGTGTGTAATTCCAGTAGTTAGCTACACCACTACATGGTAAAGAAGTAGTGTGTAGTTCCAGTAGTTAGCTACAGCATTACATGGTAAAGAAGTAGTGTGTAGTTCTAGTAGTTAGCTACAGCACTACATGGTAAAGCAGTAGTGTGTAGTTCCAGTAGTTAGCTACACCACTACATGGTAAAGAAGTAGTGTGTAATTCCAGTAGTTAGCTACAGCATTACATGGTAAAGAAGTAGTGTGTAGTTCTAGTAGTTAGCTACAGCACTACATGGTAAAGAAGTAGTGTGTAGTTCCAGTAGTTAGCTACACCGCTACATGGTAAAGAAGTAGTGTGTAGTTCCAGTAGTTAGCTACACCACTACATGGTAAAGAAGTAGTGTAGTTCCAGTAGTTAGCTACACCGCTACATGGTAAAGAAGTAGTGTGTAGTTCCAGTAGTTAGCTACACCGCTACATGGTAAAGAAGTAGTGTGTAGTTCCAGTAGTTAGCTACACCGCTACATGGTAAAGAAGTAGTGTGTAGTTCCAGTAGTTAGCTACACCGCTACATGGTAAAGAAGTAGTGTGTAGTTCCAGTAGTTAGCTACACCGCTACATGGTAAAGAAGTAGTGTGTAGTTCCAGTAGTTCGCCACACCACTACATAGTAAAACAGTTCACTACTGAAAACACTACCTAGATTTGAATTTAGTTGAACTACCACCAAGCTACTGTAAAATGCAGTTCAATTACTAGTTGAACTACATGTAGTTCACTAATCCCCAACACTGGAAATATGGGTATTGACCAGTGAGCCAATCGTTCCCCTTTCCTCTCTGGCATCAGCCAATGGAACACTCGAACAGATATGATTCACTGCTGATGTCGTATGGTTCAGCTCTGTCACAATGAACCACTGGACTAAGGACATTTCTATGGGTTTGAGAGATTCAATACGCACAGTAGGGAAGTAGATTGAGTTATCCTGTAAGTATGGAATATGACTACACTTAAAAAGGGATTTGGGGGAAGTGCTCACTTGAAGTGGAGGTCCTTGAAGGTGAAATGTGTCTCCACAATGCCTGTGGTTTTGACTCTAGTCCTCAGGACATCCTGCTGGGTCGGGATATAGGTGGCTTGGGATATCCTGTCCAAATCGTTTAAGTAACTGGAGAAGGGAGGGGGAGAGAGAGAATGTTTAGATGGGAGTCAATGCATCCAATACACATACTTCAATGGAACAATAGGACAATAAGCTATTCTAATAATAAACAGATCTTGTTTGGCCATGAACCATGTCTGCTTCTATATCTTGAACTGGGAAAAACAAGTGACATTTTTTCCACTCTCTTCCACACTATCAATGCCCCCTTCTGTTGCCTCAGAATGCTCCCTCATCCAATATTTCCACATAGGGCTCAGTTCTGGACTTGTCGCACACACCTGCCCCTTCCTCAACAGTAAAATCTACAGTAGAACCCACCCCTAGCTCAAACAGCCTACCCTGTATTACTCTTCCAAAAGATCACGGCAGCAGTAATTACACACTACTCAGCAGCACTGGTGTTTAAACCCAAACAAACAGCAGAGATCGGCGTCAGCTGCTTCGCTGTAGAGGCCGGTCGGCAGGCTACGTGACGCTGGTATGTGTGCCTCTCTATGTGTGTGTGGTAGCCCTGGCCAAAAGGATTCTGGGTATTGATTTGGAAATGGCCAGCAGCTGCGGCACCAGAGGCCAGAGAGCCAATCGGTGAAGTCTGTTCTGTTCCAAAACAAGGTAGAGGGGTTTCTCATGACACACCGCAGGGGCTGCCCCTCTGGTGACTTCACTGGCATATGGAAAGGCTGTGGCACAATGCGGACAAAAAAAGAACAACCACTTCAGGAAAAAACTAATGAACCGAGGGAGTTTCGAGCTCAAGCGCTGCCCACTGAAAGGGATTTGGACATGTTTTCTAGCTCTTCTGTCTGTGGTGTTTTGCTACCAGAGTTTGGTAAACAATAGCCCTGGCCAATCTGCTGTTAGCATTTAGCTCATGTAGCTGTCTAAGGTCAAGGACTCAGCAGACACGCAGCAGCCTGCGTGTTACAGTCCTGCTACAGGGGTGACACCCCCACACAAAACAAATATTGACAGTTTCACTCAAGGTTGAAACACCAAGCGGACTGGACTGTAGGCAGTAGAGATCTACATGTCTGCCAGAGAGTGGGCGGGCATCTGTAATAAATGGACTGCTCAAGGCCTTTGGTTATTTTAGAGGAATGAGAATGTATTTACTTCCAGCAGAAGAGAATTAAGGAGGAAGAGGAACTTCAGGAGCTCTGTGTGTGAGTGTGTGTGTATCAGACCAAGGGGAGCAGACTGTCTGACCAGGACAAGGTGGTGTGTGTGTGTGTGTGTGTGTGTGTGACCCACTATGCTGCAGAGTCGTTGAGCTGGTACTCTCGTGAGCGGCTGAAGCAGGCCTGTACCCCTCTGTCCTTCCACAGGCGTTTGATGACCCCGGCCAGCTCCGCCGTCATGAAGCCTTCCTCTGCCGACCCCGCCAGCACAAACAGCTGTCTCGCATCATCCTGGGAGAGAGCAGTCCGTCAGCACAACCATCACTATTACCATCAAATCGTCACCATCAGTTCCACTGTGAAAATCATCCCTACCATCAATAGCATTATTAATACTGCCATGGCATCATAAGTGTTGGGCATGTGATTGGGTGTGTTTATAGTTTTAGTCAGAAGGCTTTGATAAATGCAATCCATCATCATGTCTAGCCCACTCACGGCTCTGGCGGCGTCTCCAAAGTCGATCTTGAGTCTTCCCATGGCTCGGATGACGGCGATGATGGACTGGATGGTGTTGCTGTAGACCACAGCCCTGTACTGTTTACACTCCTCCTCCGAGTAGCCTGCCTCGTGGATGATCCTGACACACGGGACGGAGGACACAACTACAGTCAGTCACCATGAGGAACACGACAGTCAGTCACTATGAGGAACACGGAGCAACACGACAGTCAGTCACTATGAGGAACACGGAGCAACACGACAGTCAGTCACTATGAGGAACACGGAGCAACACGACAGTCAGTCACTATGAGGAACACGACACAGTCAGTCTCTATGAGGAACACGGAGCAACACGACACAGTCAGTCTATGAGGAACACTGAGCAACACGACAGTCAGTCACTATGAGGAACACGGAGCAACACGACAGTCAGTCTCCATGACTAACACGGAGCAACACGACACAGTCAGTCTATGAGGAACACGGAGCAACACGACACAGTCAGTCTCCATGAGTAACACGGAGCAACACGACACAGTCAGTCTCCATGAGTAACACGGAGCAACACGACACAGTCAGTCTCCATGAGTAACACGGAGCAACACGACACAGTCAGTCTCCATGAGTAACACAGAGCAACACGACAGTCAGTCACTATGAGGAACACGACAGTCAGTCACTATGAGGAACACGACACAGTCAGTCTCCACGAGTAACACGGAGCAACACAACAGTCAGTCACTGAGGAACACGACAGTCAGTCACTATGAGGAACTTGGAGCAACACGACAGTCAGTCACTATGAGGAACACGGAGCAACACGACAGTCAGTCTAGGAACACGGAGCAACACGACAGTCAGTCACTATGAGGAACACGGAGCAACACGACAGTCAGTCACTATGAGGAACACGGAGCAACACGACAGTCAGTCACAAGGAGAAACATGGAGCAACACGTCAGTCAGTCACAAGGAGAAACATGGAGCAACACGTCAGTCAGTCACAAGGAGAAACATGGAGCAACACGTCAGTCAGTCACAAGGATAAACATGGAGCAACACGTCAGTCAGTCACAAGGATAAACATGGAGCAACACGTCAGTCAGTCACAAGGAGAAACATGAAGCAACACGTTAGTCAGTCACAAGGAGAAACATGGAGCAACACGTCAGTCAGTCACAAGGAGAAACATGGAGCAACACGTCAGTCAGTCACAAGGAGAAACATGGAGCAACACGTCAGTCAGTCACAAGGAGAAACATGGAGCAACACGTCAGTCAGTCACAAGGAGAAACATGGAGCAACACGTCAGTCAGTCACAAGGAGAAACATGGAGCAACACGTCAGTCAGTCACAAGGATAAACATGGAGCAACACGTCAGTCAGTCACAAGGATAAACATGGAGCAACACGTCAGTCAGTCACAAGGAGAAACATGGAGCAACACGTCAGTCAGTCACAAGGAGAAACATGGAGCAACACAGTCAGTCACAAGGAGGAACATGGAGCAACACGTCAGTCAGTCACAAGGAGAAACATGGAGCAACACGTCAGTCAGTCACAAGGAGAAACATGGAGCAACACGTCAGTCAGTCACAAGGAGAAACATGGAGCAACACGTCAGTCAGTCACAAGGAGAAACATGGAGCAACACGTCAGTCAGTCACAAGGAGAAACATGGAGCAACACGTCAGTCAGTCACAAGGAGAAACATGGAGCAACACGTCAGTCAGTCACAAGGAGAAACATGGAGCAACACTTTCTGTTTTTGAGAACACGTTCATTTTTATTAACAGCAAAAAATTAGACAGGAAAATAGCAGACCAATAACCCCCAACCCCATGGCAACCTTTCCATCATAAAATGACGGTGGGGAACGCGAACATTGATAACAACACTATCCAGGTAACAATGTTTACAGCATCTGAATTGAATGGGGCACTAGGACAATAACAATGACTCATTTCTGAGAACTGTCCCCACAGAAGGGCAAAAACAATGCTTTGTTTTGATGGTGTGGCAGATATGGCATCTGGAAGAATGGAAGGAACATACTCACTTCATCTGCTTGACTATTGTGCTCTTCCCCGACTCACCAGCACCTGAGAGAGAGAACACATTTACCAAACCAGTCAAAGCTTATAATGGAACTAATTGCAATTATGCGATAAGAGCGATGTGTTCCGAATCTGCAGGGGAATTTCAAGCCAACACTGACCATAATGTTGATTGCCTGGTATGGGATAACACTGACATACTGAGAAAGAAAAGTCCAATTGTAAAGAGCTACTCATTACAGGCCATTATGCAACTCCTTTTGAAATAGACCACCGTGGAGAACCCCGAGGTGGTCAAACACTCTGATCATTTCCCTTCCTGTGTTTCTGTATTGACGTCTCTGACCCACAGCGTCGCTCTGCAGCCGTCCGGTCGATACGGACCCTCCCCACCTCTCCCTTTATCGGCACATTTCAACAGCAGCACTAACACAGCATTATGGGCCTACCTACTGCAGCAGGAACCAATGACCCATCTCAGGCAGCGTCGCAAGAATCATTGAATGAGCCGCACCATAGCAAAACACAGTAACATTCAGAGAGTGTGTGTGTGTGTGTGTGTTGAGATGGGAGTACAGTGAAGGGACAGAGGTGAATACATTATGGTCCTCAGTATTATTGCAAAGGCCAAATCATTGGCAGTACAGTCCTCATCTTCATTAACAGCAGTGAAGCATGCAGCCTGCAGTAGTTTCCACTAACCACTAACACAACGATGCCATCAACCAGTTAATATCTGGTCATTGGGTCTTTGTACATTAAATGAGTTAGTTGTCTTTCTGGTGGTATATCAGAGCTGACAACGATCAGTTGTAACCAGGGTTTGCCTTAATGGGCCTATGAGCACATATTGTGTTACTTCAAGATGGTACAAGCCTTCTATATTGAATTACACATTACTGACTGATAGGCTGTGTAAAACACTCACGAGGACACGAGCTGGGAGGGTGGACACTAAAGCTAGCATCCAATGAGTGTGAGGCGGAGAGGTGATTGACATGGCAATACTCCTATGAGAGAGGCAGGGAACACAGAATAAGCGTTGCTTGGGCCTGGCTGCTGCTAGGGGCTCTGTGCCTCCGTCACACTGCCATGGCAACCGGCTCCGTTACCAAAGACATCGCAGCGCTCGCCACACGGTCAGTTGAGGAGGATTAGGGGTGAGTGTGTAGTGATGGCTCATCTCCATAGCCCAGGCATGTATTATTGATAGGCAAATGTCCCCAAACTGCACACAATGCCCCCATAACACATAAGTAGAGGATGTGTCATGGAGATTGACTAAGCCAGGCCCCCTCCTCGACATAACATCCACCGGTGGGTTTTTCCACTCAGGGACAGTCACTGGCCAATGGGAAATATGGGTTGTCCCTGAAAACTAACATATTGTTTTCACTTGTTTCGTGGGTCCCTTCCCATTGGGGTTGCTCAGCTCGGACACAATAAACACAGTCAGAAAAAGGGGAACAGTAGCCATGTCAGTCTAAACCTTACTCATTAGTATTACTTACCAATTCTATAGAAGTTCAGTAGAGGATTAAAAAAAGTCCCAATTTTTGTTGTGTAATTACAAACGCTATTGCTATGCAATAAAATGCAACTACCAAAGTAGTATATAACATTTTAATACAATGTTGTTGTTACTAGTGTGATTAAAGTTCTTCACTGTTTATTCAGAACTGTCCAGGCTGTACTAACACCCATCTGAGTTGCCAGGAGGAAGCTAGTTCTGTAACACCCAATCTTCCCATCTCGCAAGACCCAGCTAGTATTACATTACAGCAAGACAATGAGCACATGCACACACACACACACACACACGTCAGGGCTTCTCGTTGTGGCAAGTGAAACTTGGGGGCCTGGAACTTTCCCTAACGCAGTAGAGAACCTGAAACCAACATGTAGAAGTGAATTCCTGTGGACAAGCCTTTCTCCAGAGCCTTAGAGCATGCTGATACAGAGTGTGTGTGAGAATGTGTGTGTTTTAACAGTGTGCCAGGCAGGTACCTCCTACTGTTCAGCCTAATTGGAATGGCTTTCACCGGAGGACAAATTGTTTTAATTAATTGTCGCTGTGGCCCTGGCCCCAGAGAGGAGGACTAACACATCTCATTGCTCCGGAGCCAAACAGTCACATGTGCCACTAAGAACCCCAGAGGAGACAGCAGACACATGTGCACTGTAACACACACACACATAAAAACAAAAGTGCGCGCACACAGACACACAGCATTGGCAGCAGGTAAAGTCATCTCCCTACTTCTGCTAAGGGCCTAGGTGCCAAGGCAGCGACACAACATAGCATTCCACTCCCTACCACACTGACTGGCTGCCTCTCAATCTAGAATAAACATACCCTCTTTACAGGCCGTTGTGTGTTCACTGAACCCTCCCTCTAGATATATGTTTTACTGTCTGACCGACACACTTGATTTCTCAATATGGGACACAAAACCCTGCATAGTGTCAACAAAATGTACGCTAGCAAGTCATAGGAATAATTGTTGAATGATATCGGCAAGGTACTTATGACATTTCTTTAAGTAAGGCAAACAAACGCTCCAGTCTGGACTGACTGACCTTGCTCTGTCCTTCAACTCTAAAGTTACTGGTGTAGGGCCACACCCCTATTACATCACTAAAGTCTAATGGCCCTGATTTGAGCCACATGGCCATTAAAGAAAGCAAAGGCAGAAAAGTGGACCTCGTGGGCTGGGATAGACAGAGTCATGTTACCCACCCATCAAAGAGCCAGACCAAAACCACAGTGAGGCAGCTGCTTTCTGGCGGTTGGGAAAAGAATGTATTTTAAGAAAAATTGTTGAGGCCTGCAAACTAAATGGACATTTACAGAACAGTACTTCTAAAGCCCACCAACCATCCAACCCATCTCTCCTGGAACTTCCTCCAAGGTGGTTTTCCACAGACAGTAAAGAGGACAAGCATGTCGACAATGAAGGAAAGTTTTAAAGTGCTGTGGTAGGATTGGCTACAATCAAGTCTTCATTCCAAATGACAGCTCTGTTGTATTTTAATCTTAAAATTATGATTAAGTTGGAGCTTTTATATAATACCAGGGTGGGGAGAATCACTTTTGGAGTTCCTCCCACTCTCTCAGAGCTCAGTCTCTCTGCCTGTCCCGGAGTTGAGGGCTTTCAGATCTAATGATCCGAGGGGTTTTCTGTCTGAGTCACCGGAAGAACCAGGGCACGTCCTGCCTGGGGTTCAGTTAGGCTGGCCAGGGCATACAGTCCTCTGGGAGAGGGGGACAGAGCGAGAGAGGCAGTGAGGGACAGGGCTGAACGGGCTTACAGCTGGGCCTGGCTCGCTCTCCGTGAACCACATTAGTGGTGCCACATTAGCTGGCACCATCCCTCGTTACCATTGGGAGCTGTTGAGCCTGTGAGTGACTCACAAGGGAACCCAGGAAGTTACAGGAGCATTAACCCATCAGGGAGTCATGTAGCTCAATCAGCTGGATTCATCTGCCCACATCCAGAACAATGGATAATAGATTTAGGAAACAAACTACATGCAGACCGATACTTTACTGGAAGAGACCAGTAACAGTAGTAGATCTAACGGGACGGTGCTGGAGAAGTGGAAGCTACTGAATTCCTCATAATTCATAAGCACTTCAGTTTACAGTAGACCTACATAAATCACCCGATGTGATAAATGACATGGTAAAATAGCAGATAGTGATAACCTAGGAATTGCTTGTTTGTTTATTTGAGAGTTATTGCTACACATTTGGTAACAGGTAATTAACCACCATGTGTTGAACTATTTGAAGTACAAGAAAGGCAGTTTCCAATCAAACATCCAGGAAATACAAGTGGAAGCATTAGTACTGTAAAATAAAAGTACTACCCATAACGCTTTACATAAAATGTTACATAGACCACCAACAGAAACCTCTTGACACCAATGTGGTTGGATTTAGTCGGCCTAATATAGACAAGACAAGATGTTGCTTGTACAGACTTGACAGCATACACCCAAACATTCATAGCACTCCTCATACAAATGATTGTTCCTCTGACAGCAGGATGCCGGTACACTCCGCTGACAGAGGGCTCATTATGCTGTGTGTGTGTGTTAAGTTTTATGAGTCATATAGGATACACATGGTATACACTGGCCAATGAAATGCTTACATGCAGGTTCCTTTCTGGAGAATACAACAATTGTTTTGTATTTGTGCGTGCGTCCTACCGTATACCACCCCCCATGAAGTCCACAGCACAGACATGGACAGGGTCAGCTCATCAACGCCACACAATGTAAAACACGGACGCTAGACGGTAGGTGTCCTTGAAGTGATTTAATAGTTAATATTCCCCACCGTTTCTGAGGTGCTGCCTGTGCCGATGTATGCACCATCAGCATCACTGATATGGCTGTGACCTCTTGACCAGGATGTAATTAAACAAAGTATGTTTAGTGGGGCGGCTAGGAGGCAGATGAGAGGAATTGAGACTTTTGTGACAGAAGTATAGTAACAGAAAAGACTAATATGTAAACAAACAGAAACCAAAACATCTTCCTCCTCTCCATGAGTACACCTCAATTTATAATGAGTGTTAGAGTTTAGACCTGATCTAGAACATTCCTTCCTGTTGCTCCTCTATTAGCATATCTGACGAGACTGGGTGTGTTACCTGGTTACCAACCTGAACGGCTGACACAGGAAGCAGGCCAGGGTGCCAACGTGCAAACAAGTTTCAATGTCACACGCACAAGTACAGTGAAATGCCTTTCTTGCAAGCTCTAACATGCTGACCTTGCATTGCAAAATAAATTGACAAATACATGTTAGTCAATCATTTCATCTAAACTGCTCACGCGCGTCAACGAACATCTGCATGGCCAGGTGAAAAATAGAACTTGGTTAGATTTTTGACGTGCTGCAAGTCCCACCTCTCCCATCTCCTCATTGGTTTTTAGGAGCATATACCCATGTGGGTGATTGAAAGATGAACTGCGGTCCACACACCAGTCAGTGGTGGTAATGCACCTTAAAGTTGGTTGCCAACCGACAAAGTCCGACGCATAGTGTTGATCAAGCTGTTGATTGTGGCCTGTGGAATGTTGTCCCACTACTCTTCAATGGCTGTGCAAAGTTTCTGGACATTGTCGGGAACTGGAACACGTGGTCGTCCGTACATGTCGATCCAGGGCATCCCAAACATGCTCAATGGGTGATATGTCTGGTGAGTATGCAGTCCATGGTATAACTGGGACATTTTCAGCTTCCAGGAATTGTGTACAGATCCTTGCGACATGGGTCCGTGTATTATCATGCTGAAACATGAGGTGATGGTGGCAGATGAATGACACGACAACGGACCTCAGGATCTTGTCACAGGTTCTCTGTGCATTCAAATTGTCCTTGATAAAAGGTAACGGTGTTCGTTGACCGTAAGCTTAGGCCTGCCCATATCATAACTCCACCATGGGGCTCTCTGTTCACAACATTGCCATCAGCAAACCGCTCGCCCACACAACACTATACACACTGTCTGCCATCTGCTCGGAACAGTTGAAACTGGGATTCATCCATGAAGAGCACAATTCTCCAGCATGCCAGTGGCCATGAAAGGTGAGCATTTGCCCACTGAAGTCGGTTACGACACGAAACTGCAGTCAGGTCAAGTGGTGAGGATGACGAGCATGCAGAGGAGCTTCCTTGAGGCGGTTTCTGACAGATTGTGCAGAAATTCTTCTGTTGTACAAACCCAGTTTCATCAGCAGTCTGGGTGCCTGGTCTCAGACTATCCCCAGGTGAAGAAGCCAGATGTTGAGGGCATGGGCTGCCATGGTTACACATGGACTGCAGTTGTGAGGCCGGTTGGATGTACTGCCAAATTATCTAAAACGATGTTGGAGGCAGCTTATGGTAGAGAAATTCTCCGGCAACAGCTCTGGTGTACACTATACTTGCAGTCAAGCATGCCAATTAAACACATCCTCAAAAGTTGAGACATCTGTGACATTGTATTGTGACAAATGTACATTTTAGAGGGTCCTTTTATTGTCCCCAGCACAAGGTGTACCTGTGTAGTGATCATGCTGTTTAATATAGCTTATTGATATGCCACATCAGATGGATGGATTATCTTGGCAAATGAGAAATGCTCACAAACAGGGATGTAAACAATTTGTGCATATGGAAAGGAGAAAATATTTTTGTGTGTATGGAAAATGTCACTTTACATGTTGTGTTTATATTTTTCTTCAGTAAATGATTTTGGGAGACACCGTTTTCAAAAGAGTTCAAAATATTGGACGTCACAGGTCTGGATCGACTTTACACAAACTTTATAATTTCACTCAGAGGAATATTTGGAGACCTAAGTCGCAGACTGCAGCCAGCCCATAGTACTTGACCCGACTTGCTTCGAATCAGTTTCATCATTCATAGAAATACAGATGAATGTGGCCTAGGTTCTCAACAACAAGGAAGAGGCTTATACCATATAACCATAGACCACAAACCTAGAAGTGTCTTATTGTTATTATCAACCGATTACCAACGTAATTAGAAAAGTACAAATAAAAAAGTTGTCATACTCGTGGTATACCACAGGTGTCAGCAAATCAGCATTCAAACCACCCAGTTTATAAATATCAGCATGTACAACTAGAAGAAAATAGCAGGAAATCAAATAAAAAAAAAACAGGGACAATGTCCTCACCAAAAGCTTTCATAGCCATCCACTGACAGGCCTACAGTTTTACAGGTATTTCAGGACAGCCATTGTTGCTCATGGAATCAGTGAAGAATACCCATATTTACAGAGAAGACACATCCAGTCCTTCTCTTCCCCAATGGAGTGGATGGTAGAGCAGTATTTCAAAAACAATCACTAGTTTCTGTCTAGGGAAATGGGCTTATTTGTTTGTCAATGGAATGTCCACGGTTTTAATTGATTTTAGGTAAAACACATTGTGCAGTAGGCTAAACTCAGAGATAAGTCCATCCACTATTGCAACAACCAATGAGAGTAGCGGTAAGAAAGAGCCTGAAGTTTAATTTTGACCTGTTTATCTAAGAAATGGCGGAATCATAAACAACATACATCCATGCCTGAAGTAGCAAAAAAGGCGATGAGGTCTCAAACAAAAATGTTTTGAACATAGTAGTATAGTTATTGCAATTCGTTATTCCAACAGTTTCTGGGCCAATTACCAATTTGGAAACATCATATGCACTCAGCTGGACATAGCATTCAAACACAATGCTGCAGAGAGGCGACAAAAAAGGTGTCAAATGCTGGAGGATTAAGCCAATGAATATGGCCCATAGAAACCATTTGTGTTGCTGAACAAGCGTAACAAAGAGGGGGTACTTTGTTGCAACTGCCTGTAAGGGTGATAACATACCGAAGGCTGGAACTGATGAGCCAGCGTGGACAACGACCTTTGTTCTGCTTATAGGCTAAATCGGAAAAAAACAATCTTAAACTTGTTTTATTAGGTCGTCCAATTTCGCCAATGTGCTTTGATTTCAAGGTCTATGCAAAAGTTGACAATATTTTACATTTGATTACGACAGCTTGTGTGCTATGCGGAATTATATGAAATCGTGCTAGAATTCTCAATTCAAATTGTTGCCATTATATGTATGCATACCAATTGTTTATCACTGTAAATAGTGCGTTTGACATTTAGTTACAATGTCGCAATCGCAGCTAATATTACAGTTTGTGAAGTTCACGGATAACCATTGTTTCGTCCCACAATGTTTCACGTTGCGGGACGAAGCAAGGACAACCACTTCCCTTACCGAGAAGCAGTAGCTTGACCTCTCTTGCGGCTTTCTCCCCGTCGTCCCGCAGATTCCTGTCGATCATTTTACTGCGCTCCACCGCCGCCTTATCGTCCGTGCTCAGGGTACACCCCATCCTCAAGCAAATCGTCCGGACCCAAGTGATGCAAAAATATCAAATATATACAGTACCAACATGCAAGAGTTAAAAAGCGAGCCGCTGCTCCCGGAGACCCACACACGCCCTTGTGTGAAAGCTATCGGGTCGCTTGGATTTATACTTTTTTTTTTAAGATAAAAAAAAAAAGGACCAGGAGTGTGCTTCTTTAGTCCACTATATTCCTACGCTTTCAGTCAGTGTAAGCTATTTCTCTCGTCGTGGCATAAATAGCTGTAAATGAAAACAGTTCCACGGCGAATTGCTCTCTCTGTCTCAGCACGTCCGTCTTTCACTGCCACAGTGAGCTCTGCTCATTCAACTACAATTACCACCAGCTGGCTACACGAATACTTCCTGTTTCAGTTTTTTTCTGTCAAAATACCAGAATGACCTTTGAGTCAATATATTGTGGTCTTTGGAAATGCCTAAAACTGTAAGTGACATTTGATATCACGCGAGAAAACAATGTACTGTACTTTACTGTTTCTTGTCTGTGTATAAAATATTATAGGGAACACTGGGGCCATCCCACTTCTGACACCGATATAGCTAAACCAAGGCAAACATGCTATTCACCCCCAAGAGAAACCTCAAGAGATATATTATACGGTTCATGCAGATTATTAGGCTACTAGGGTGTTATAATGTATTTTCATTATCAAACCATGAGGGTTGTTAAAGGATACGTGATTTCTTATTCCATAGCCAGATTATTTGCTTCTAGTAGCCTACGTCTAAAGTTAATATACAGTACACATATAATTAATTAAATTAATTCTGGAATTAAAACATTTATATTTATAGAGAAAACTCCATGGAAAGACCTCATCTCCACCTTCTGATAGAGATTCCATATGAATAGTCTGCATCACATGAGACTGCAGAGGGGAGGATGACTCATAACAATGGCCGGAATGGAGTGAATGTAATTGTACCAAACATGTTTTTGATACCATTCCATTCATTTATTTCCAGCCAGGCATGCAGGGAACATTTCCAGCATGCCTTTTACATATCATTTTACTTTCAAATGGGGATGTTTAGGAGTACATGCAAAATAATGGTGGTGACCCCTGCTATTCTAATGGTTTCCTATAAACAGATTTCCCTTTGTGACCACAGATACAGGCCAGGTGCTGAGGAAAGTATAAGAGGTAGATACAGAATTATAACATGGTATGAGACAGCTCCATACAGTGTTACAGCTTGGCTAATGGAAAGCCCATTTTTCAACTAATCTGTTCTGGGTGATACTTTCTTCATTCTCGGATGTCCGTGCCCAGTTGGAGGTGGTTCTCCACCTGTGGTCTGTCTGTCTGTCTTACAGAATAGCCAGGAAGATGTGGTGATGGAGATGGTGAGCCTGGTCAGAGAGACCATCAATCTAGTGGCTGCTTTCAGGAAGGTGCTGATTGTCAGAGGTCTCCCCAAGACCGGCTCTGGGAAGATCCCCGTGCCAACCTGGTCAACAAGAAGCCATTCACCCATTCACCTCAACAAGCCCATTGAATCATATTACAAAACGTGAGACATTCAGGCCCACTTTGAGGGATAGTTGCATAGAAATGAATAATGGTTGTTGTTTCTGGACAACAAAGGTGGAATTATTCAGTAAGATTCCTGTACAGCTGCCATTTCAGTTTTCTGGTGAGCCAGTTGTTGGATAATTTGAATTCATGTCAACAAATTGGATAAAAGTTTGAGGAGCATATCAAATATCAAATGTAATTCAATTTAAACTGATTTAATATATAAAAAAAAGGCTGCTGTGGAAGGATCTGTCTCCACAGATCACTCCTACCATTGAGGACCCAGATGTGGGCAAGGACATTGAGGATGGGGAAACAGGAGCTGAGACCTGCTGGACAGTGACTCTCTCTAGGCTTTAGCCTCTAACCTCACACCTGGGCAGCAGTCTAATTAGCTATACTGTCCTTTGCCTGAGTTGTGATGCTGTGAATGAACATTATAACCTACTTCCTACCATAGGGGGCCATCTTCACAAACCAACACTCGACCACCAAGCTGTCCAACGGAATATGCTTAAGCCCTCAGCAAGATCCAAAATAAAAGATCTTGTGATTGTAATGAACACAAGGTGAGACAGAGAGCTGGTTTCAAGTGCAGGGCGCAGCAGGTGTTTATTGCAAAGGACCACAGGAGGAGGCACGTAGCTGGGTCCAGGGGCATGCAGAAGGTCATACACAGGGGCTATAAAAGGGCAACAGTACAGGCAGGGAAAATGCTAGTAACCTAGTCCAGGAGATCAGGCAATAGGCAGATAACAGTAAATCCGATAGGCTAAAGTACAGGCAAAAACTATCATACAAAAGCGGCATAAATCACAGCGGAAACCCCAGTGCTCAGAACAACATGTGTCACAAAACAAACAATACCTCACAATGATGGGGTGCAAAGAACTTAACTAAATAGTGTGTGTAAATGACATGCAGGTGAGTGAACAGGTGATTATAATTCAGATGATTGGAATCTGGAGAGTGAGCTGCGTTCAGGGGATCTAGGTGTTTGAGAGTGTGAGCTGGAAAGTGAGCTACGTTCAGGGGATCTAGGTGTTTGAGAGTGTGAGCTGGAAGCAGATGTTACAGTTTAAAAAATTGACTTGGCCATGAACGGGATCTTTTTCACTTACTAATACACTGGTGCCTTCAGTGGCCTCTCATTTAAACTGCACAGGATCATGCTGGTGGCCATCTGGTGGAGAATACAAGTGAAGAGAACATAGTTATGAATACTCATTTGAAGCTCTGAACCCCTGAGTTCCTTGATAGCTCAACAGGTTAGTGCTGGAGTGGCAAGCCAACTCCAACATGGGTTTGAATGCTAGCTTTGCCCAAGATGTTTGTATTTAAGTGTTCTAGACTTGTCTGGTTAAATATCACAGATGAGCACTTGTCAGATCTCAGGAGTGGCTCATGAGGTATATGCTGGGTTTTACAGACCCAGCACTTCAAGGTCACATTTCTTGCAATGTGGGTTTGAGTCCCACTCAGTCTGTCTCTCCTTCATGGTGAAGTAGGAGGTGGTGTTGCTGGATCCAGTATCTGGTAAGTGGGCTGGGGTTGCCCAGGATGGTGCACTGGTAGGGATACCCCATAGGGGAGGGGTAGATGGGGGCACTGGCTCCCCTGGGGATAGTGGGGAGGAAAGGCGTGGCTATTAGCAAAGGTGAAGAAAGAACAGGACGGGTTAACACAGACATCTCCGTCATGTGAGGCATGGGTTCAAAATCCTGCAACTATTATCTTCAAGCCTCTGATCATTTGCATGGTTAGATATGTCATGTCTCAATGGGTTAATGCACACTCATTCAATTCCTAAACAATCAGCTCATTGATAGACACTATGCGCCACAGAGGTACAGCTCACAGCACTTAAAAAAAAACCCTTTGACAGCTCTTCCAACCTATGTGAAATGAAAAGCAAACAAGACAGATCTGAGAACCTTGCGCCTGTTAATAATCATGGCAGTAATCCGAAATGGTAATGTTAGTCATGACCACAGTCTTGCAATGTCATTAAATATAACTGCATTCACTAGATTTAATTGCATACATCTTCTAATGTCATCTCTAATATATTGTAACTATTCCAAATTGTTTCACATGAAGAGAGGCATGCTTATGTGCCTGTTTGCGAAGCATGGACCAAACATTGAAATAGGAGTAGAACTTTTACTGTGGATATGGAATGGAGATGAGAACAAGAATTGGAGGGGAGGAAGCCACGTGCTGTAGATGAAGGATCCTTACCCGTGGACTGTAGTGTAATAACACATAATACCACATAGCTGTGGTAGGCTGCTGTGGTGATGGTGTCATTCTGAAGTATCTCAATGTGTGAAAGACAGTCATTTCAACCAATATTTTACTGACAGTATTTTTTGTTGTTGACAATCAACATTTGCTTGATCAGCCTCTTTCAGATCGTAGTTTATTATGTAGAATGCATATGCTGCTTTGGCATGTTGAACAAGGAATCACACGTAAGCTTTAGTCATGTTTGGCCCAGGTTTGTGCACCTGTTGTAGTGAATCTTCAGGTGGAGTTTGATATCCTCCTGTGGATTAAATACATTTCAATAAAGATGTGTCTGTTAGCAGATGCTCAAAGCGATTTACAGGAACAATTAGGGTTGAGTGCCTTCCTCAAGGGCAAATCAACATATTTTTTATTTAGTCAGCTTGGGGATTCAAACCAGAAACTTTTTGGTTACTGGCCCAAAGCTCTTAACCACTAGGCTACCTGGTGCCCGTAAAAGCGAAGAACAGGGTGTGGCAGGTCAGGAGGGCAGATGAGGCTGGTGGGAGGTGCCATAGGAGGATGTACTCATTGTAATGGCTAGAATGAATTATATTGAACTGTATCAAAAATATGGAAACCACATGTTTGAATCCGTTCCATTAATTCCAATCCAGCCATTACAATGAGCCCATCCAAAAAAAAGAAACGTCCCTTTTTCATTATCGCTCAAAGATAATTTGTAAAATTCCAAATAACTTCACAGATCTTCATTGTAAAGGGTTTAAACACTGTTTCCCAATTTAATGAGCATGCACCTGTGGAACGGTCGTTAAGACACTAACAGCTTACAGACGACGGAAGGCAATTAAGGTCACAGTTATGAAAACTTAGGACACTAAAGAGGCCTTTCAACGGACTCTGAAAAACACAGAAAGAAAGATGCCCAGGATCCCTGCTCATGTTTGCGAACATGCCTTAGGCATGCTGCAAGAAGGCATGAGGACTGCAGATGTGGCCAGGGTAATAAATTGCAATGTCCATAACTGTTGTAAGGCAGGTCCTCACCAGACATCACTGGCAACAACGTTGCCTATTGTCACAAACCCACCGTCGCTGGACCAGACAGGACTGGCAAAAAGTGCTCTTCACTGACGAGTCACGGTTTTGTCTCACCAGGGGTTATGGTCGGATTTGCGTTTATCGTCGAAGGAATGAGCATTACACCGAGGCCTGTACTCTGGAGCGGGATCTATTCGGAGGTGGAGGGTCTGTCATGGTCTGGGGAGGTGTGTCACAGCATCATTGGACTGAGCTTGTTGTCATTGCAGGCAATCTCAACGCTGTGCGTTACAGGGAAGACATCCTTCTCCCTCATGTGGTACCCTTCCTGCAGGCTCATCCTGACATGACCCTCCATCATGAAAATGCCACCAGCCATACTGCTCGTTCTGTGCATGATTTCCTGCAAGACAGGAATGTCAGTGTTCTGCCATGGCCAGTGAAGAGCCCGGATCTCAATCCCATTGAGCACGTCTGGGACCTGTTGGATCGGAGGGTGAGGGCTAGGGCCATTCCCCCAAGAAAAGTCCGGGAACTTGCAGGTGCCTTGGTGGAAGAGTGGGTCAACATCTCACAGCAAGGACTGGCAAATCTGGTGCAGATTATCATCACTTAATGCAGCTGGTGGCCACACCAGATAATGTTACTTTTGATTTTGACCGCTCCCCCTCCCCTTTGTTCAGGGACACATTATTCAATTTCTGTCACTTCTGTGGAACTTGTTCAGTTTATGTCTCAGTTGTTGAATCTTGTTATGTTCACACAAATATGTACACTGGTTCAGTTTGCTGAAAATAAATGCAGTTGACAGTGAGAGGACATTTCTTTTTTTGCTGAGTTCATATGTCCTCCCACCAGCTTCCTCTGGGTCAAGGTGTTTAGTAAAGTAGAGATATGGATGTGGGACAGAGGGTCACCTGGAGGGAAGAGGAGGAACCTATTAACTCTAAGATAACAACACCTGAATAATGCATGTCAGTACGGTATTGCAATAATAAATACACCTGTTCAACAAAAGATGTAGGTCTGTATTTGTAACACCAGGGGGCATTTTGTGACACAGAATCTCCCACATACTGAATGACCTGACATTAGACCAGACCGAGGTAGAAGATAACTCCAATATCACTCAAATCTATGGCTGTCATAACCATGGTTTGCCATAATCATATAATCAAGATTACACTTCTCCTTCTTTGATATCAGCATGGGATTAGTAAAGCTCTGCAAATTCCATTGAAAACATAGAGTTGTGGATATATTCTCTGAAAAGTACCCAATTCGTCTCCTCCGACCCACCTCCAACAGTGACCATCTCATCTCTTCCTCTAAGCAGGGGGAGGGTATAAAGCAACCCACATACCATCAGGAAATAATATTAGAATAGAATATCCAATTAACACAACATGATATACAGAGACTTGCTCTGTATTTATAGGTACAGAAATCACAGTTCCTCTCAGAGCATATCCTTCCTTCTTGACTCCTCCTCAGTTAAGCAGAGCTCCAATCAGCTAGTGTAGTGTAGTGATATCTGTAGGTCAGGAGTCATCATCACCCAACCTTCAACCCCCAGCTGTCACATTACTATATACCTCTTATCAGTAGGTGGCCTGGTTTAGGACCAGCTACATCTGTCTGTACTTGTCCTTCAGTCTCAGTCTCTCGGTCTCTCCGCTGGCACGGCTGCTGCTGGGACCTACATACACCACAGATAGAAACACACACCACCATGGGTTGCTGTAACAAGCTGTGTGGGCTAAAGGCTGGAATTGGGGCTGGAATTGCAGTGGCCATATTAGGTATAATCCTTATCCCCGTGGGGAACAATATCATCCGTGAGACTGTTACAAAGGTGAGTGTCAGCTGGCTAGAGCTGTAACCATTTTGGATTTCCAAAAGGTCCGTTTAGGAAAAAGTGGTTTGCTGCTAGCGAGAAAGGGACATGAGAGTAGATTCTAAACAGTAAGTGAAAGAAACATCTTCAT